>NC_000069.6:150243472-150358472 GCF_000001635.26 Mus musculus | reverse complement strand
ATTAGCTAAAGATTCCTTTGAAAGATGCCCTTCTCCTGTCCATCTGTAGGACGTGTTCATGAGAATTACAGTGCTGAATATGTCACAACTGATTTATATAACTTTGTCTAATGTTTTAAAAATGATTATTTGAGGTTATCAATTAATATATTTAAGGTTAAATAAAGTCTAATCATTTTAGCGATGAAATAGTCATCCCCATTCTAATATGACTGGTTCTTTAAGAAAACTTTCAAGATGTGTCCGAGCTTTCATATCACGGTGTCTGAGCTATCATATCAGGGTGTCTAAGCTATCATATCACAGTTGTTTATGAGCTGTCTCCAAAAGGACATTCAGTCATGGGTAGACACATGCTAAATTTTCTTTGAAAAAAACTGCCCAACTTATCTTCAATATTATTCTTTTTTGATTTATGTGTGTAAGAGTGTTGTGCCTTCATGTATGTCTGTGTGCCACATGTGTGCCTGGTCAGATAAAGGCATTTGATCCCTTAGTGTTGGAGTTACATATAGTTGTGCACTGCCAGATGGGTGCTGGGAACTGAACCTGGGTCTTCTGGTAGAGCAACCACAGCTCTTAACCAGTGAGTCATCTGTCTGGTCCCTTCAGTGCTCTTTATAAAACAAATAGATATTACTTATTTATGTTTGTTTTCTTTGCTTGTTTTCTGAGATAAAGATTTATCTTGCCAAGGCTTGCCTGAAATGCACTATGTAGCTTAGGATGGTGTTGAACTCTTGATCCTCTTCTTTAACCTCTAAGTGCTGGGACTATAGGTTGTTGACACCCAACATCTCTCTTTATATTTATTGTTTTAGTTAAATGGCTATCTTCACTGACTTGTTCATTCTCTTTTTCCAGTGTTACCCACTTTGAGGATAGATTTATCTGCAGTCTTGTTTGGAGGGGTTTCATCATCATATGTGAGAGTATGGAGAATCAGTGGAGGGAAATGTCATCTAGTTTTCTTGTCTTTTTAATCCAACAGGACCACAGCATCAAGGATGGGGCTGCACACATTTCACACAAGTCTTCTCTTAGTTAATCCCCCAGAAAAGCATAATCATTGACACACCTGGGAACATTTTACTTATTTCATAGGCAAATCTAATAAACTCAATAGTCAAGATTAACCATGAAAAATGTTATGTACCCAAATTCTTCTTTGCTATTGCAGTTCATGAATGCTTTTGACTAATTTATTATAATTCTTTTACACTTAGTATTTAAAATAATCAGAAGCACCACCACAATCATCACTCAATGACCCAAAGAAGAATTCAGCTAGCTGAGTCTTGCTGGTCTCTTGGCCTATGGAATTACACTTATTCCTTGGAACAATTCCATAGGGAAGCCATTTTTATTTACTAAACGATTAAAGTTCATAACTCAACAACATAATTTGGTTAGTGAACAGTGATGCCGGATTAGAATCTCAGTCTCTCACACTCTAGTACTAACTCTCATCAGCATCAATTATCCTTTCTTCCCTATTCATGCATTCCATCTCCACTGGGTCTTGGGAAATGCCTACTGGGAGCAACAGCACACTGATGATAGATATTCCATAGCCCGATCAAAAAGCACAGGGTAAATATGTGTAAGCATTGGACCATTATCCATCCAGCCTTGCACAGACAGATTTCACATCTGTATGCTGTGACACCACTGTCATGCTGGTGTCAGGATGGGAAACAATACTGGCAGCAGTTCAAAGAACTCAGATGATTTTGAAAAACCATGACTTCCTTATTTTCTCACCATTCAACTTAATTTCTAATACTAATTTCCATATTTTAGCATAGTGGAAAGGGTCTCCTATTATCTGCCATATTAGGTTGAATGTTTGAATATTCCTGTCTCATGTGGAAATAATGTACCTGGTGAATCTCTTCCTCACATGGAGAAATCTGAGACAATGCCTTCACAGAACTCTGAGGACAGGATCACCACCCTTCACTTTGCCTCATTTCTTTTCTCTTGATCATTTTAGTTTTGAAATAATCTAATCCAGCTATGGCCAAATTAAGGAGTCAAATGTGGGATGAATAGAGTCTAATTTGTCTGTGTTGTAGCTCATTCTGATCTACTCTCAGGATAAAATACATTTATCATAAAGACATCCCCTTGCAGTTATCACAAACTGTCCAAAGATTTTTCAGCAGCACAACATGATTTGAATAACAAAGACATTTTAGGAAGCCATTACCAAACTCAAATTATCTTTCCACATTTTCTGTATTCAAAGAAAGTTATCTTCCTTTCCTCAAGTGTGAACTGGATTTGATGACTATCTTATAATTTAAAGGAGCTCACAATAACTGTAGTAAAGAAATATCTCAGAAATAGTTTATCTAGTTGGGCAATCAGGGTTAATAATTTCTGGTGGAGAAAAGGAATACTCATTTCTGATATTCTTCTGAAATTCCCTATAAAAATAAAATATTGGATAAACTAAAAGAAAACTGTTCTTCAAAACTATCAAGATCACAAAGAATGGAAAACTGCACATGTAATATGTCAGAGAACCTAAAGTGTGAAACTAGGAGCACTTAGATATCACACACTACAGTCAGAAAAAAAGGGGGGGCATTGGTTGTAAAAAGCAGGACTTCCATAAAAACTTTCTGGTTCACCTGAGAACATTGAATTACTGTTAATTTCCTAGTTTTGACAGATTTATTATGTCAAAAGAAGAAGTTTGGTAGAGGGTGTACAAAAAAATGTCTTGTATGCTATCTCTACAACTTTTGTGTAAATATATATGTGAATATATCATAGTTTCGAAATTGCACTGCAAATGCACCAAGGATGCAGAGAGAAATCTCTAGGCAAACTGTGGAGCTGAGAAAGGCAGCCTATTTTGGTCGAATGAGGCTTGCTTCCGGAGACCCAGTAAGAAACCCAGCACTCGGGAGGCAGAGGCAGGCGGATTTCTGAGTTAGAGGCCAGCCTGGTCTACAAAGTGAGTGCCAGGACAGCCAGGGCTACACAGAGAAACCCTGTCTCGAAAAACCAAAACCAAAACCAAAACCAAAACCAAAACCAAAAAAAAAAAAAAAAAAAAAAAAAGAAACTCTATAAGGGACAGAACAGTGAGCCACATTCCCAGAGACAGATGCCTGACACCACATAGCCCCCAACTCCATAATTCTGTAACTATCAGTTATGCAGATAAAGCCCCAATCTCTTGGCATCCTGGATAGATGCCTCTCCACAGTTACCTGGCAACAGCAAGGTAGCCCAGCCCACTATAAAAGGAGCTGCTTGACCCCTCCTCACTCTCTTTAAGCTCTCACCTTCTTACTCTCATCTCTAGCCCTCCTTCTCTCTGTCCCTTCCCCCTTCTCTCCATGTGGCCATGGCTGGTCTCCCTCTTTCTACCTTCTCTCCTTCTCCCTGCCTTTCTACAATAAAGCTCTAAAACCATAGACTGTTTCTGCTCATCAAGGCCTACCATCCCTGAACAATAGAATAGGCTTTTCCCTAAAGAGCCATGTCTAATATACTGCTGGTAGGCCTTCCAGCCACAGACCAGACCATGGACTAGCCCGTGTGGGAACCACCCAGCGCCCTCTCTCTCCCTGTCCTCTCTTCCCTTTGGCTCCAGACGACAGAGCCTACCTGGCCTCCACTTTGCTCTCAGCTCTTCCGCAGTGTCCAGAGGTGTCTGAGATGTCTGAGACTGAGAACCTGCTATCGTTAGCCTCCATGAGGACCAGAGACCTCGGACTGCCCCTTGTCTACCCCTGCGGGCTGAGTCCTTAGCTTCCCACAGCCAGACACCCACCAGGGGCGCTTGGAAAGCATGTGGCAGTCCTCTGCGTCCAGAGCACTGGAACTCTGGCTGGACCAAGGTTTTCTCCCACTCCCTTTATTCCCCCATGCCTACTGCCCCGCAGCAAACTTTGTCCCCAAGCTGTGAAGTTGACACTAGCATATACTCAGCAAAGAATATCTGAACCTGTGCACTCAGGTGTCATTCTTACTTTATTATTTGCCAACATATTCTAGAAATTGTAATTTATGAAGATGAACACAGAGACAATACATTATCTATATTACAAACCTACAAACGTTTAATGAAGATATTGTGAAAATAAATCTTGCTTGCCAACAAGAGCTATCTTTCTTATCTTATAACATAAAGAAAATAATTTGCATCTTTCCCTTTCAAAATAAATATTTCAGAATTCTCACATTTTAATAGGAAATTATGAAAGAGTTGCTGTTTATAGAACTCCTTACTGTGGAGAAAAATGCATTCCCCTTTCAATGAATTTACTTATGAAAAGAATACCCCTAACAAAAATGCCTTTATCTGTTGCTTTACAATGTATGTCTAATGATATAATTTGATGATGGATTTCCCCAATAAAAGATATAAGTACCTTGGAGCATATTATATGAAAACATATGAAAATATGGTGCTGGAGAAATTGCTCAGTGGTAAAGAGTGCATACTGCTCTTATAGCAACCAGGAATTCAGAGTTCTGCACTCACAGACTGCTCACTATGAACTCCATTTAACTCGGAATCACATACCCTCCTTTGGTCCTACTTGGCACTGTTTGTACTTGTAAGAACCAACATTCATATGCACATAGTTAGAGAGAAAACTAAAATATTTAACAAATGTTAAAATAAGTCATTTTCATAAAAGAATAGCTGATGAAAATGAGAAACTCAAAACCTCCCAGTTAGAAATCTATAAAATATTTGCATTATTATTGCATAAGCATGAAATATGAATCTCAAGATATCACAAATGCAGGCAATCTGCACTTCTTCCAGTTGGATCTATGGATTTTTACCAGTTGATTTTGCCAATAATGACAGTCATTAAGCTTGCCAACAATGTCTCAATAAACACGACTTACAAGCAGACTTGGAAATAATTCCAATATTTTGAGTCAGTATTTTCATAATGATGCTGTATACTAATTACGTTGCAAGGGCAAAATTTAATTACATTTAAAAGTTTTTAATACCACTGATAAATAGAATGGAATATTTTCTGAAAATGTTTTTACCTAAAGACCTGGGTAGAAAACTAAACCCATACTTGGAGACTCGTGACTCTGAATGTGTGTCCTTAAGATCTTTAAACTATTAAATGGGCACTGTTAGTTACTAAGTGAGTGGGGAAACGGACAGTTATACACTTAGCCTATTCTTTTCCTTTCCCTTCTCCTCCTCCCCTAGACGATCTTCCTCCTCTAGCTTTTCTCCAACATTTCCCTCTCCTCTACCTGATAGAAAACATGAAACATAGGCTTGGGAATTTGATCTTCAGAACCCACATACAAAGCCCCATGGTCACACATACACCTCTAACTCCTGCTCTGTCAGAGGCTAAGGCAGGACAATAGACTAGACCTGGTTACCACCATCTAATGCAGGGAAAGATCCTGTCCCCAGGGAGTAAAGCTGAGAGTGACAGAACGGAAGCTGTGACACCTTCCTCTGGCCTCTGCAAGTGAAGGAAGCATAAAGCACCTAAACACACAGGAGAAAGAGGGAGAGATCGGAGAGCGGGGAGATAGACAGGGAGAAAGAAGACAGAAATTAACGAGGGAGACAAAACAAAGTCCGAATTTAGGTATGTACCACTTCAAATTCATTACCTGACTCTAATGCCTGAACCGACATGTAGATATCAGGGATAATAATTTACTGGGATTCTTCCCAAAAGTCCAATGAAAATGCTGTAGCTATCAAAAAGAAAAGAATTTACCTAGTAAGGTGATGATGTGAATTCTATTGCTTGCACTTACTTCTATTTTAGATGAATAATTAACCAGTATAAAATTATTTAAGGAGTAAACTCTGTCATGAGGCAGACCCACCTGGGCTGAATCACAAAGTCACCTGGTTTTGAATTTGCAAGGCTGCTTGAGCTAACCCCAGGGCATGGAGCTGAAGGGCAGCCAGCACTGGGTAAGGCAAACTGGAGAGGGTAAGCTTTCAAACAAAAGAAAAGCGCTCTGTGAACAGCACGTGCCAATGTGGCACACATTTTAAAGAATGAACCCTCGGGCCTGGAAAAAAATTAATGAGTTCTGCCTCTCCTTTCTGTGACCTTTCGCTGGGTTTTCATGGGCATTTGTTTTTCTTTGTTTTAGGCTGAGCTGCTCTGTGAAGTCACAGTGGGAGATTGGGTCTGCAGCAGGGCTCCTGTGACACAGCTTTCGCAGGCTACCACTGAGTTGTTATCTCTTGAGTAATCCAAGGCCCTGAACTAGGCAAATTCACTGAGAAGTCAAATATTGTCTTAAGAACCGCATCCCAGGTTTCTCTTCCTCAGGGTACTCTCCGTCGTCGACTGTACACTGCTCCACAAAATGCTCATACAATTCATCACCACTCCAGTTTTCCATTTCAATGTCCGTTTTCATCAAATGTTAGGTAACTGTACCCAGGAAATGTGCCCGTGGAGTAGACAAATGACAGAGCAGAGAGCAACAGTCAACTTGTGACCTGCAAACTTGACTTTCACGATGAGGTCAGTGCTCCAGTGTCTTCTCTGACAGCAGCCTGACAGTGTCTGTCTTGACTCAGGTGGCTGTAATGTAGTTTCTGGTCCCTCATCTGCACTGTCACCCTATGTGATGGCAGCTGGAAACTGACCTGTTTCCATTTCCACAGTGGGCTGCCACTTGGCCTAAGTGCATAAACTAATTTCATTTAAATTGCTTAAGGACTGACTTTCATTGCAATTCAAGATCAAGTGAGCAGCCCTGATACTCCAGATAGCAGTGGATCCAGTGCTACCCACAAGCCTTGTGGTCTTGTGTTCAATCAGCACTAAAAAGGGCATGGTGCTTTTCCAACATATATATTGTTATTTGGTGCATTTTTTTATTGGATATTTTCTTTACTTGCACTTAAAATGTTTTCCCCTTTCCATGTCTCCCCTTTGAAAACCGCCTTCCCCATCCCCCTCCCTCCACCTCTATGAGGGTGCTCCCCCACCCACCCACTCCTATCCTCCTGCCCTGAGATGACCACCAGTCTGGGGCTAAGCAGGCCTGGACAGGCTCCTAGGATGGGGAACAAGCTGGAAATTACAAGTTCCCATCTGGGACCAACGGTCTGGGCAGGAGTGAACTTGAGATCGAAGACCCTTAGAAGAGGCCACTTGGATTGACTGTGTATTAAACAAGATACTCAGACTAGCAGACAGGTGGCATCGGGCCTAGACATGGGGCTATCCTGCGATGATCACCACTCGGGCCCCAAGTAGGCCTGGGGAGGGGTCAGACCATGTCCAAGATGACTCCTGACCAGTGTCATATTGCACAAGTGGGTATAGCACTCCTGAGATGAGACACCCCCAGACATTCAGAGACCTGCTGAACACTACTAAGAGGAGAAAAGTAAGGAGTGAAGAAATGGAAGAGAATAAGAAAGAGAAGAACACAGACACAATGAAGAGACAACTGAAGATGAGAGGGTAGTGCGGAACAGCCTGATGTGAACAACTGTTGATGCCACCAGGGACCTCGGTGGGGTCCTGGCCTGTGCTGCCACTGAGGGCCATGTCTAGTTCCATGGCCCTGAAGCAGCAAAGGTCTGTGACCATCGAAGATCAACCACACGCCTCTGGTCTGGGCTGCCACCAGGGGACATATTAATTTCTAAGGGCTGTGCAGAACTGACCTTGCCTCTCACTTGTGCATCATGGGAAAGCTGGCCCCGAGGTCATGAGACCAGGAGAGTTGAACTTGCCCCTATCCAGTTGTACTGCATGGAAAAGGAGAATGGCGCAGCATATTTAGGAGTTGTGGTGGTGGGTGCAGAGGAGGGAGAGATGCCTTCTTCCCCACCCTTATCCCTCACCACCTGTGGCAGGCTGCAGAGTTGGCCTTGGTGTCATGAGAGTAGGAGAACTGGCCACAACCCTCACCAGCTGCAACACTTGGGAGAACAGGTACTGAACTATCCCTGGGCAACAGGGTAGAGCTGGCCCTAGTTGTGGGTGTTGCTGGTGAGCTGCTCTCCCCTCTACCTCCCTGTGTATAGGAGCCAGAGACTGACCAGCTCAGATACCTCTCAGATCCAGACTAGGGCTTTGAATTGGCCATCTCCAACATCTACCCTACTTAACAACTTCTGGAATCCATGAAGGGGCGGGTCCTACAGATCTAAAACTACAGGATCTCCATGATACAGGGCAATAACATGATATACAATAGGAGAACCAATGAGATTCCAGTCTGGACAGAATAGCAGAAGCCAGAGACCTCATACCAGACCAATCAGACATTGGAATAAATACTTGTAAGCAAAGAAATATGGACAAAAGGGTGTACTGTGGGGCATACTGTAACATACTACAGCTTCAGCAAGAATTTTTTTTTTCTCTGTGGGAGAGGTTTCAAAGGTAGAGGGTGACTATGAGAGGAAAGGAAGATGCATGGTTTGGAATAAATGATGTGAAATTCACAAAGAATCAATAAAAAGCAAAAACAAATACACAAAATATCCAAGTATCCTACATTTGAAGACTTTAGCAAATATATAACCGGATCATAAATTAATAAGTAGTATCAGAAAAATTTCTATTCTGTCCTTATACCCAAAGATTAAGACATATTCCAGTCTGTGTCAGAGAAGTTTCTTACCACAGCATATGGTGACTGATGCAAAAATGGATGGATGGTCAATATGAAGAGAATGAGAGACTGTGTTGTACTCAGCTTAAGGTGGACCATCTATATCAGCCCTCATCGCAACCTCAGGGAACCTTCCAGAAGAGGGAGCAATACGGTTGTAAAAACCTACATTGATAGGAAATATTTGTAAGTTATGGCAGTGCTGTTGCACACGTACACCCATAGTGACCATGACGACATGCTTAAAGCTTGTGCAAGCTTAAATCAGCTCAGATCCCAGCATGGAAGTGGTAGGTCTCTAATCCAACAATGAGCTGAAGAGCTATTGGCAATCAAAGGGTGTTGGCTGAGCAAGGGGGACTTTTCTTCAGGGCCATGATCCAGAGAGAGGCTGGCCACACCCTACACCCAAATAGCCCTACACCCAATACTAGGCAGGCTGAATGAAGTAGGTTCATGGCACTGGGAGGGAAAGTCAGGAGGAACTGGAGAAAAAAAGAGTGTGGTGGATTTGATTAAGGCATGTAGTATGCATGAATAAAACTCAAATGGTTTCTAAATGTAGTAAAAGAAATGAAAAATAATTCTAGTAATATAAATTTCAGATAAAAATGAATATAAACACTATATATTATAGGTACGCACTAGGGACAGTTTCTTATTTGTAAATGATAAATGTACATTATGGTATATAAATTTGATACCTTATAGGGTGAAGGTGCTGATACACAAACTTATTCCCTTGGGAATATGTCTATCAATGGTGTTGGTAGCTGTTTTCTTCACAAGGGAAAGTGCAGGGGAACACCATGCAGATGGCCCTTGACTTCTTATCCATGATTGAGCTTTTGCACAGAAATTGACCTTGAAGGGCAGAAATAGTGCCTTTCATGGAGCAAATAACAAATTGACATGTGACAGTTTACTGAGCACATCTCAGACTGGGGAAAGATCTGAAAACCTTACTACCCACTAGAAAGGATTTTTTTAACAGATATCTTCATTCATAAACTCTATCTAATGTGTTTCCAGGCATTGCCTAAATTTCTGTGCTTCTCTGCAGTTACTTCGGAAAACTGAGCTTCAAGGATCTAGAGGAAATAATGATACTATGGCTGCTAAACAAAAATAAAGGTTGTTTATCTCACATCCTGGAATCTCAACTCTATAAGTTATGAATAAAAATCTCAGATACACCTTTGGGTATAAGCATGGCAGAATGTATGTAGGTACTTTACTATTTCTGAAATAGTTGTATAAATTTATTTTTATTTGTATTTTATTGGTATTTATTTGCCTTCATTTGGTAACTAAAAATGACCATTTAATAATTTATAGTTCTTAGGGATACACATTCAGAGTCACAAGTCTACAAGTATGGGTTTAGGTTTCTACCCAGGTCTATAAGGCCAAATTATAGTGGGAGTTGAAAGATGTTCATTTGTGGAATGTTTCCCTTCCAAACTGTTTACCTGTTTACTCTTTGGTCTAATTTATTATTTCAAAACCATAGAACTGAGGCCTGTGTTTCCTTGTTCCATATTCTCTATGCCGAATATACACACACACACACACACACACACACACACACACACACACACACACATATATATTCTTTTCTGGTCAAATTAATCTATACTTCAAAGAATCTTTTTCAAATGTTAAGTCCTTGATTTTGATTTTGTCTGTTCACATAATCTTCTGGATTTTGGATTCACTGATGTGAGCCATTTATTGTATGTAAAAATCTCTATGTGCATTCATTACCTAAAATCCAGAGATGGGGGAATATTATATCATTGGGTCAACTGGAGTCATAAGAATTCTGGCTGTCACAGAGTCTCAATATTTGTCTTCCTTGACCCAAACTTTCATTAAATGAAATTTTCAGTTAAGTTAGTCCCTAAAGTAACATTGAGTTTTAAAACTTGGGCCCATTATTTAGAGTAGCAATTTAATCCATTAATGTTAGAATCAAACATTTATCACAATGTCATCAGTAACTCACTAAATTAATGAGGTGAAATTATACCAAAGATAGGACACTTGTGTAATAGAGAAGACACCTAGGGAATTGTGTCATCCAAGCAAACAAGGAAGAACACATCCTACTTCAAAAGTACATAATTTGCAAATTCTAGATCAACAAACAAAATATTCCTTCAAGTTAAACATAGGCAAGCTTTAACCTTGACTATATATGTTAATCACATGTTCTTATGATGCCATCTTACTTGAATTCAAGATGATACTTATGAGTTCAAGGTTATATGTCTTAGTAAATATGTGAAAGATAGTTATTAACTAAAAGAAAGATCACATTTAAATGCTAATGAATATTGCTGGTTTTAATTTTTGACATTTTATGATGTTTCAATTCAAAATTTGTTCATTTTCTATTGAAAATTTGCTCCAAAAACTGTTAAAATACTGACACATGAGTCCTATTATATAAGACTAGTATAATTTATTTGGTTCTATATAAATCAGTTTATCAATCATTACCCTTTCAAATTTAAATCCATCTTAGCATTAGTTATGTATTGTAGCTGTAAGCTTATACTGAATATAACTGTCAGATATGAGTTATCTTTGGATATCATTTAATATCATATTTTTGATAGTGAAAGAAAGATATCAGTATGAGAATTGCTATATACCTTTGGGTCCTATGCTCCCATATCTAACTGCCGACCTGAAATTTTTTTTTTCAATTGAAGACAACTACTTACCTATGTCATCAAACAGAAAAATTGAGCTAGTGCCAACTTGAAGCTTCATCCCTACTAATGGACTGGTTTTCACAGTCTTAAAAAGTACTTTGATCATTGTAGTAGTAGAAAAGTCACCAGCACTGTGGCCTATAAGAGGGAACGGATATAATGATACAGTAATGGTACTAATGTTATAGAGGAAAACGACACATTTTAATTGGATTTAAGCCCCACTCTATAAGACAGAACCCATAGCAGACACTGCTAAAGTGGCCAAGAACCTGAAATCAGATAGGTAATGGATCCTATGGGAAAACCTACAGCTACTATTCTGTTACAGGAATCTAGGAGCAAAACAGTTACTAATGGCATAATGTTAAAGCCATAGATCAGTTTGTCACTCATTCTTCACAAAGAAGCATCTTCTTGCAGTAGGTGAAAATTAACCCAACAATATAAATCTGCACACTGTGCAGGAATTCTTCCAGATACAACCAGACCAGTACATATATGAACTCTGACACTGTGGTGTCATGTATGTACAAAGCCATTGCAGGTCCAAACCAGACAAAGCCCAGCACAAAGAAAAAGAAGTAGACAGAAGTCCTTGCCTCTAACCAAGAGGCTATTCAAAATGGCTAGCTGCTAAGGAAGAGAAATCTAGTTGTTTCTAATGGCATGCCATTGGGTATACCAGCAACGTTCCAGGATGGGCATCAAGCTCAGGCGTAGTTGGCCAAAGCAAAATGGGATCCAGGTGTTCTGTGTGCTCTTTCTTTTCTTATCTAGTTTTTTTTTTCTGCCTTATTGATTTTTGTTGGTGGTGGTGCTTGTTGTTTTGAAATAAATAGATAGGTTATAGATAATAGGTAAAAGATAGATAAATGATAGATAGATAGATAGTTAGATGGATGATAGATAGATAGATAGATGGTAGATAAAAGATGATAGATAGATAGATAGATAGATAGATAGATAGATAGATAGATAGTAGTTAGACTGATGATAGAAGGATGGATGGATTGACAGATAGACGGATGGGCAGGCAGAGAGAAAGACAGACAATATAAAGTTAGGTATGTAAGGAGTGGGAAGGATTTGGGAGAAGTTAGAGTAGAAAATATGATCAAAATACATTGTATGAAAGTTGTAAATATCTCACACTTAATAAGGATAAATAAAATTCTGCATTCTGTCTCTAAAACCAATGTTATAAGCCTTTCCTAATTTAATAAAAAGCATTTTACCCAGGTCATGGTACTTTGATACTAGCACTCTGGCACCAGAGATGAGTAAGTCCTTATGAGTTTAAAGGCAGCCTACTTTATACTGCCAGTATCAAGCAATCCAATGCTACACACAGCGAGACCCTATTTAAAAAAAAAAAAAAAAAAACAAAACAAAACAAGTACCTTCTATATCAGGGAAAAATTAGCAATTACTGACAATATTTTCTTGTCTTATTTTGTCATAGCCAAAATTAAAGTCTATTCAGTTGATTCCATCTTCAACACAGATCAATCTATTCCACATATATTGATGCCATAAGTGTTTAGATGATAGGCAACATTCAATTCAGGATCTATAGAACTCCAGTCCCTAAGGATATGGGTCTCTCACCACACTTGACCTCTTACTAGCTCGCTTCCTGATTATAAATTCAGGAAGGATTTTATTTTCTACATTTTTCTTTGCTCAGTTGTCCTCAAATATCCTTGGTATGACTATCCAAACTTTTTCAACACCAAGTTTCATTATAATACATCTTGAGAGAAAAACTTTTCATCTCTACATACATCTGAAGTTCATGTACAGTAGACATTCTAAAAAATTAATTATAATGCAACTTAAGATAATTTCCCAATTTTACTCCCCTTAGCTGACTCCATAGTAACCAAATAATTATGTGAATAAACTAATACAGGGATTTGCAGTATGAATTATAAATAAGTAAAAATGGAACTGAGAGAAAACTATATATATGAAGAATTTTGATAAATCTTTTATTTCTCAAATCAATGATTGATTATTCTATTAATAGAAAATTAATCATTTAGAAAATTGATTGACATTAGAAACAAAAAACAGTCATAGGCTGTAATCTTTTTGAAAAAAAAAATTACAGAACTAATACCTCTCCCAATTCTTATTGAGGACGCAGGTGTCTACAAGTCCCTGAATAGTAAGATTTTTATTACAGTAGTTACAATTATTATTGCTTCATTATAAGTTTGTACGTGGAAACATTTAATTAATTGTTTTGTTTTGTTGTTAATACTATTAAAGGAAAATTCTCATAGAAGTCAGCAAAGCTCATTTGAATACAAAATAAGGAACCATGCCCAAACTGCTCTAAGACCCATGGAGGTGGATAAGTAACAAAGATTAGGCTTTGCATAATTGGTGTAACTCAGAGTTCATATTAACCTTATGAAGGGCAGCCATTTTTCATAGGTGTTGAGAACAATGTTAAGAATACCAAAACCTAAGCCCTAACAATCATGAAAGTTAGCATGGATTATTAAGCTAATTAAAGCACTGGGACTCTGGAGACTTGGATTTTAATATGCATTTTGCCACTAACTTATATTATAACCCTAGGCAAGAGAACAGGTCTCTTTACTCTTTGCTTTCTTCATCTGTGAAGTGAACACTACCTTCCAGAGGCGTCTGTACTGCATAGCAATGAACTCATTGGAAGTGGAAACTAAGATGGTCCTCCTGTGGTAAGAGCAAATGAATATTGTTAAGAGGATTTAGCGTAGCTAAAGGAACCCCCAGATAGACAGCCTTCACTTAAGTTTTCAACTGGGTTACTGTTATACAGGAAAGGAGGTAAATCGATTTTCATTATTTCTTTATTCCTCTCACTGCTAATGTCACACCTCCCTCCTTCTGGTAACATTCAAAAGTAAGTGATTAAGCTGTTTAGAAAACCACAATAACCTAAAGACTATAAACAATCTATGGCCAAAAAAATTAATTAATAGCATGTCTTCACCACATCCATGTTAAAATTCATGGTACACGGTGTTTCTTCAGCCACAGCACTCATATATTTTGCTCTTTAATTAAAGCTTTGGTGTCTATTGCCACTATTTCTCTTACAAAGACCCCCCAAAGAAGCATAATTGGGAAGTACAATTATGGTACCAGGATGATGAATGAGCATAGCCCTCCCTGTATTGAGTACAGCCCTGGAATATAAAATGGATACATGTCATCATAGTGTGAAATATTGGCTGGACTGTAAGATAGATTAGCCTACCTGAAGCACATTGCTATTTCTATGTAAAATTAATTTATTTTACCTGCCAAATTACTGTTCCTTTATTAATTTGTTCAGGTCATGCATTTCATTATTAAGTAGAACCTTTCTGAGTGGTGGATCGGTGATTCTTGATTGTGTTTTGTTTGCCTGAAAGTTCAAATTGTATAAATGAAGCTAAGCTCAGTACTCACAAGTCCTGGACCTGGATGCTCAGGGATTAATCTGATATAGTTGTACATCATTGTTTGAGCATGTGATATGTGCTTTCCTTCACACCATATTCTTAGACAAACAAACAGACAAACAAACAAAACACCCAACAAACTTTGCATGAGGATATCTGGTTACTAAAAACTTCTTGGTCCCTCTACCACACCAAACTATTGTGAAAATAAAATTACAAGATATGTGTAATTAAACTGAAGAGACTTCTTCTCTCTGCACACATACACACATACACATATGCTACTCTACCAAAACAGACTTGATTTCTGTGCACCAAACACTAAACACTAGAGCAATTCAGTAGAGAGTGAGTGCTCATGATTGGGTCACATTTAATTTGTAGTAAATTTTGACAATGTTAATATTGTCATATGCTTTGTAAAGTCGGGATGTAAACCAACCCTCTTCCAATATTTCCTGATCTTATCAGTGACAATAACTTCAAGGACTTGGTATCATCCCTCTATGACATGAGCTTTATAAGTCAAGCAGAATTTTTATGACTGTTGGGAATTTGGAATGAAACATGAATACATTGAATTTGCCATTAAGATGCACAAAAACGGTTGGGTTCATTTGATCCTTCAATAAAGTCATTCCTAAGTTAATATCGACTTTATTTGGCCTGTATGTATGTGTCCCACTAAAAGTGAGATGACCGACTGTGGAAGTTCTGTTTCCACATACCACCCAATAGCATTGATTTGCTGCGATATCTAATCAAAAAACCCTTGTGCGTACAACATTCAAGAAGACTGGGACAGCCATAGTCCAGCATTCTGGAGAAGAGGAAATTTCAGCAGTAGGAATCAGAGGCACAGCGGGAGAGCTGGTGTCACTTTAGGCACATGAATTTAAGGACTGTAGTTTACATGTCAGACCTACTCAGCCTTGCAAACACTACACATCAGCTTCACACACCTCCTCAGTAAGGGAAACCACAGAGCCTAGGTTTAAAAGGAAGGGTGGTCACCGACTTCAAACACTGAGATGCTCTCATCAGCCATCGTCGTCTCAGGACAGAAAACAAAATGAACCTGACCAGGCAATAATCACCACGAAATCAAATAATTTCAGAGACCTATTTTTTTTTAAATAAGGATTTTCTTTTGTCGTTTTACGATGGGAGGATTATAGTGGCAACATTCAAGATAGATTCTGAATAAGACATAAGATTTATTATGGAACTCTCAAAGGAGTGTCAGATATGTGTACTAACCATGGGCTTGTGCCTAAGTAAATAAGAGGTTTGATGCTAAAATCTGGTAGCTTACTGTCTATTTGGTTTCTCAGGAGAATAAAAAAGAGTCCTGGAAATTGATGAAGAGCTCTCTGCAATATGCCTGAGGAGTGGACAGGATAGAAAGGTCCTGATGCAAGGCAGACATTAAGAGCCCCTGTAAAGCAGCTTGTTAGCTGAATTGAGCGATGGGGAGCCTCACATCTAACAGCCCTGCTGGCAGGTGTTCCTTCTGTCCTGGGAAAGTGCTGTGTGTTTTTCTCAGTAGTGGTGATAATACAATCGAGCTATCCCTGAACTACTTGTAAAGCTTGAGTAATAAAAGCACATTATGGCTTCGTTATGACTCTGACATTACTTTAAACTATGTGCCCTGAAACCTGTCTGCTATTTAAAATACCTTACAAAAGAAATGTAGTATTTCTGAAGTTATATTTTAGACAAGCTTGCATGATGTTTTCGGGTCATTTTGGAAGATTTTCCTTCAGTTTATGTCAAGGTCATTACCAACATAAAAACCTATATAAAACAGATAAATATACTTAAGTCTTATATGTATGTAAGTATTCATTTTATTTTGTATCAGTGATTATAATGAAAACATATACTGCATTTTCCTATTCAGTTTTCAAAGAATAAACGTCTCCTCTGGTCTTAGAATTGAAACCTTAACACATTTGCATATTCAAAAATGCCTCAGGGCTAGCCAAAACAGTCAGTGCCTTTTTTTTAAAAAAAAACGAAGCACTAGTTAGTTAAGCCTGATCATTTTAGTAGCCCACACACACACACAAAAAGATATTTCAGTGTGTTGACTTTTTATGATCTAATTTTAGTTTGCACAAGAAGTAATAAAAGAGAAATATAAAAGTACCAATACACAAAAATTGTTTATAATAAGGGAGAAAATGATATCAATACTATCCATGATTAGAGTGTATATATATATATATATATATATATATATATATATATATATATATATATATACACACACACTCTCCAAGCTGTGCTTAATCAGCATCTCTATCTACCTAAGTCTCAGTGGCCAATCACTCACCATTTACTCATTGTTATTAAACGCGTTCTCACGACCGGCCAGGAAGAACACCACAGACCAGAATCTTCTGCGGCAAAGCTTTATTTCTTACATCTTCAGGAGCAAGCGTGTAAGAAGCAAGAGAGCAAGAAGCAAGAGAGAGCAAGCCAGCAAGCCAGCAAGCCAGCAAATGGCGAAACCCCATCCCTTTTTAAGGAGAATTATCCTCCACCTAGGATGTATTACTCCCTGATTGGCTGCAGCCCATCGGCCCAGTTGTCATTACGGGAAAGGCAGAACACATGGTGGGAAAACTGCCCCTGCATGTGTGCAGACTATGTTTACCACTTAGAACACAGCTGTCAGTGCCATCTTATAATGGCAAATGTGAGGGCGGCTCCTCACAGATCCCCCTTTTCTTTTAATAAGAGCAATAGGCCACCCATATTAATGAGAGTGGAGATAGAGGTCAAATCCCCAGTGTGCAGGTAAAGGAGCCGTACACATAACCTCCTCCCAGGCTCATCACCCAGAGGGGTCCTGGTCTGGTCCCGTGTTGTTTTTCCTGGGGGAAGGACACTTGAACACTCAACCTTCTTGAAAGATGACATGTCTCCCTAGAATAGGCTCATATGTGCCGCAGAGCCTTTCTACTGCAGTGCTTAGCCTTGCAACTCTCTCGGGCTGCTGAAGCACACTCACTCTATCCCGTGCAATGAGTCTAGCCTCATGGGATATAAGAGCTGAGTGGCCAGCGACCTATTGCCTAAGCATAGATAACCATATATCAGGGGAAGCACCATGTTCTAGTCCTGCAAGCGCCTGGGCAATAACCACCTTGTCTCTCCTAGTTTGGGCCTTAAGCTTACAGACCAACCAAAGAAGCAACACTAATCCACAGCGAAGTGTATCTCCAAATAATCTCACCCCCATCCATTCTTTAAAGAAGGAAAATGCTGAGGAGATCCAATTGGGTAATCCTTTGGTCAGGGACAGGTCCAAGCGCGTGGAGTTGACCTGAATGATGGCAAGTCTCAATTCCCGAAGGATCTGTTCAAATTCAGCCATCCAATTCTGTAACATATACTGAAAAAGACTTTTTGACAAATTAGCTGCCCTAGTAAATTTAACATACTGAATGGAAATAACACACAATCCCGGAAACTTTTGTTCACAACCCTGCTGAGTTATTTGTCATAATACATCTAGTTGTATCTGGACAAGATCTATGAGTTGATTAACCAGCATGAGACCTCTCTGTATCTTGACATTAGCTGAGGCCTGTTTATCTATGACTGTAGTCACTGAGGCTGACAAAGTGTTAATGGTGTCAGTCGTCTGGACCTGTCCAGACAGAGCCAAGGCTGTCTGAATTAAGGCCAAACCCAGTTCCCAGTTAGTGGTAAAAAAGCAAGAGAATACTTGAGCATTATACATCACCGTCATTGGGAGTGGAAATATCGACATTATCCCCCAACGCTGCTCTCTCATTGGACAAAATAAGGCCCAAATGCTGCATAATATCCCTTCCCCAGAGGTTAACCGGGAGTGGGAGCACATAAGGTATGAATTTCCCTTGCTGCCCTTCAGAGGATTCCCACGTCAAGGCAACGGAGCTTATAGTGGGACATGATTGATATCCTAGGCCCTGTAATGAATGAGATGACTCTGTGGTGGGCCATGCTTTGGGCCACCAATGTGTAGAGATTATACTTTTATCTGCTCCGGTATCAAGGATGCCTTCAAACTCTTTTCCATTAATCTTAAGGCGGAGCTTAGGTCTATCATTTAAAGATACAACCAAATAGGCAGAATCATTTCCTGAGGAGCCCATTTTCTTTATCTCAGGTCCTGCAGATTTCTCCCTGGTATTATCAGGGAGGAGCAGCAGCTGAGCTATCCTATCTCCTTTACTAATAGAAAAAACGCCTTTAGGGCTTGAGCACAGGACCTGTATTTCAGGGGAATGTTGACAATCCATAACTCCAGGGTGGACTACTAAGCCCTGCAAGGTGAGTGAACCCCGGCCGAGAATAAGGCCCATGGTTCCCGGGGGCAAGGATGGTATAGGCTCCACTGGCACCGGCTGAATACTCATTTGAGGCATTAGTAGGAAGTCGGAGGCGGCACGCAGGTCCACCCTTGTGGGTCTTCCTGGGTCGCCTCTCTGACTGCTTCCTGGGTCCTGACAAACCGGTTCCCATATCTTTGAGGGCCCTGGGACCGAGGGCCCGATGACCCATTTTTTGGCACATAAGCTGATTGACTATCAGGTGGGGGAAGAATTCTGCCCTTTATATCCCTCACAGAGCGACACTGGTCAGCTCTATGATAACCCTTGCCACACTTAGAGCAAAGAGTGAGAGTCCCTCCCTGTTTATCTGGAGCTCTGCAATCTTTCTTAAAATGCCCAGGCTTTCCGCAATTAAAACATGTCCTCTGATCATTTCTGCTCATGGAGCGGTTCTGAGATTGGAGGATGGCGGCCGCTAAGCCTGCATTGGTGAGAGGTCCCCCAAGCTCTCGACAGACCCTGAGCCAGTCTTGTAAGCCTTTGTTCTTTCTTGGGGCTATGGCCGCTCGGCACTCCTTTGTGGCTTGCTCATAGATTAGCTGTTTTATCAGAGGCGCAGCTTGCTCTGACTCTCCAAAAATACGCTCTGCTGCCTCTGTCATTCTGGCCACAAAATCTGAGAAGGATTCCTGAGGTCCCTGGATTATCTTTGTTAACTGACCAGTGGTTTCACCTGCTCGGGAGAGCGCCTTCCAGGCCCTAATAGCCGTGGAAGAAATCTGGGCATAAGCTCCCCAATGGTAGTTTGTTTGATCAGCAGAATAAGCTCCCTGACCCGTTAACAAGTCAAAAGTCCAATCTCTCTGCTCTGGAGTCAAAGCAGCTGCGTTTGCTCGGGCCTGCGCTTGTGCAGTTTCATGCCAAAGAGCTCTCCATTCCATATATTTGCCCATACTAGGGAGAGCGGCTTTTACAACCGTTTGCCAATCACCAGGAGTCATAGCGTGATTCGCAAGCCTTTCCACTTGTGCTATAGTGAAATTAGCACTGACTCCATAGTTACGGACCGACTCGGCAAGCTCTTTAATCTGTATATACGCTACCGGAGCGTGGACACGCCCACCCTCGGCTCCTTCAAAGACCGGAAATGCCTGTTGTATTTTCCTTTGTTCCTCCTTTGGAATGAACGAGTCTGTGCATTGCCTCTCTGTCCATTGCCTCTCTGCGCAGGGCTGATGCACTACGCAGGGCTGATGCACTACACAGGGCGAGGGCTCTGCATAGGGCACAGGTGCACTATGACCTTGAAACCGACTGCCAGGAGGCCAAGCAGCAAGCTGGCCTTTGCCAGCCACTTTTGGCTTTTTCCTTGACCGATTAGCTCGCATTTTATCTGGCTGGCACTTTTCTCTCTCATAACGAGCTGTTTCCTCCTCCAAGTCTGTTTCTTCAGAGAAGCTAAATTTTTTATCTGATTCAGAGCTACTAAGAACTAGCTCCTTAAACTCATCTAGTGATGGGTATAGGCTCCTTCTCCTAGAAACCTCCGCTAATTGATCTTTCTTCTTTTCCCTTTTCCCTCTTTTCCTTCTAATCTCTCTCCAGGTATTCCTACCTGACCTTAACTTTTCCTCGGGTTCAAGACCCTTGGAAAGGCCTGTATACTTATTTTGTGTACCATATTTCCTCTTTGCTCCTACTCTCTCTCCCCGCTTTACTTCTGATAGATTGACTTTAATTTCGTCTAGAATTCGCCCTGCCTTAACCACTTGTTGACATGTGAAAAGGAACAAAAGGGCTTTTAACACTAGAAAAAGTTCAAGGCCAAACATACCTTATAAAGCTATTTTCCACTTTACTTCTGATAGACTGTCTTGAATTTCCTTAGAAAGTTCAAGGCCAGGCTTACCTCGTAAAGCTATACTCACTGGTATCCACCGTTCCCCAGCTGAAAAGTTCTGAATTCATGTAGTTGAATCCTTCTTAACAGTCTGCTTTACGGGAACCTTTATTACCGCGACCCGCAGTTCTGGTTCTGGAATGAGGGATCTTCCTTGCGCCAGTCCCGAGTTTTTTCTCGTCCCGGAATTTCTCGTCCCGTCCCGGGTTTCGGCACCAATTGTTATTAAACGCGTTCTCACGACCGGCCAGGAAGAACACCACAGACCAGAATCTTCTGCGGCAAAGCTTTATTTCTTACATCTTCAGGAGCAAGCGTGTAAGAAGCAAGAGAGCAAGAAGCAAGAGAGAGCAAGCCAGCAAGCCAGCAAGCCAGCAAATGGCGAAACCCCATCCCTTTTTAAGGAGAATTATCCTCCACCTAGGATGTATTACTCCCTGATTGGCTGCAGCCCATCGGCCCAGTTGTCATTACGGGAAAGGCAGAACACATGGTGGGAAAACTGCCCCTGCATGTGTGCAGACTATGTTTACCACTTAGAACACAGCTGTCAGTGCCATCTTATAATGGCAAATGTGAGGGCGGCTCCTCACAACTCATTTTACAATGAGGCTCCATGCCAGCTACTGAAGCTATACAAGCCATGGAAAGATCTGACCTCCAGGATTAGGTGTCTTCCGGGAGAAACAGACATAGAGTTAAAAATGTGGAGCTGGCAAGTGCGATGAAAGAGTTATGAACAAGCCGATAACAGGGAGTGGGGTGGGGATGGCTGTGCTGCCTGTGGCATGAGCAGCAGGTTCTGCCCTGACACGTGTTCAGTGCATTCTGATACGTGGGACTGATGGCTTGGATGCACTTCAGAGTTTGAAGGACAGGGTTGTTTTAATCATTTTTTCTTTTTCTTATTTGAAAGTTTTTATTATATATTTTCTTTATTTACATTTCAAATGTTATCCCCTTTCCTAGTTTCCCCTCTGGAAACCCCCTATCCCCTCCCCACTCCCTCTGCTCACCAACCCACTCACTCCCGCTTCCCTGTCCTGGCATTCCCCTACACTGGGGCACTGAGCCTTCACAGGACCAAGGGCCTCTCCTCCTATAGATGCCCAACAAGGCCATCCTCTGCTACATATGCAGCTGGAGCCATGGGTCCCTCCATGTGTACTCTTTCCTTGATGGTTTAGTCCCTGGAAGTTCTGGGGTTACTGGTTGGTTCATATTGTTGTTCCTCCTATGATCATTTTAAAGAATTAAGCATTACTACAATGTCTATTTTGCACTGCCATTATCTTTATAAGAGAATAATTTCAGCGTCCTCTCATTATTGTATCACCTGATTTGAAGTTGTCTATAAATAATAATCATTGAGTAAGAAACAAACTGGTAGGTGAGATTAAGATTAGTAATAGCACTTTATTAGAAGTAGGATAATGGCTGTGTCCTCTGAAACACCATAATCAAGCATGTTTTCAGGTAAATAGCACGCTAGTAACATTATAACATGGACTTCAATTCAAGCTGCTATGAATTATGCCACAGCACATTGAAAATTACTCAATTCACTTTTCTTGCCTAATTTGACTCAAACTAGAATCACTTCTGTCAGCAGCTATGTAAAAATAGATGACACTATAAAACTATTTTCTATATACCATGTAATGATGCAAATCAGAACAGCTGAAAGAAGAATTGGTTTTTTCAAGCAATGACATGAAAATTTTAATCATTATGAATTAAAGCAGTTAAGGCTCCATAAACTGTGAGCCACCATTTTGTCTGCTAAGGATAAGCTCGGTTACCCTGCACTACCTTCTCTTTTCTCAGTTGTGCAATGTTTTAAGAAAGAACATCAGAAAGGCTTTCTAGGAACAAAACGTTCCTGTACCTTTAACCCTGCTGTTCACCTTGTAAGAGTTTGCACAGTCAAACACAGGATTCTAACAAACAATTTGCATACTATGGGATATTTCATGCATTATTGATAAAGGCCTTTTTAAAAAAGTCACATAATCTACCAAGATTTGCAGAATGTCCCTAACTTACTCTCAGCAACATAAGCAGGGGCTGAAAATCACTGCACTTTTTCATTTTGTGTTAGAAGCTCATTTTTTATAAGATAAATATCTGATCCTGCTAACTATTTTATTATTCTGTTTTCCTCACTGAGAAAACTATGTTCCAAAGTGATGAAATTACTGAACCAATGTAATACAAATTGTGTATGACAAACGAAAATAATGTGCAAATTCAACTTTCTATAACATGGGTTGCTCTTGACTCCCTAGGGTTACTGTGCACAGATACATTTAATATTCTTAAATTAAGAATTTGGGGGGGTACTCAACAGCAGAATTTTACAATCCCATGTTATTTACTTTGTATTACTGTTAAGTTAATATTTAAAGAACATTTTATATTACATTATTTACATTTTAATCATCTTTCAATTTATTGTTTTCTATCTTAATACAAAATAATAAATAATAATAATGATTAAAAATTTCCATTCACTAGTCTTTGTTTATCCCTGGAAGAAATGATACAAATTCTTATGGATTTTGGGAACAGCAAATAGCATTGAACCGTGTACAGTTCTATGAGATTTAACATATGGTAATTTTCTTATAAAATTTCTGGAAAGTTAAAAAAAATAACCTCTGAAGTGGAACCATGAGAAGTCAGGCATCTGTTTATCTCGCATTTCATCCTAATCATAATGCCTATAATGAGGACTAATTTATCCATTGGGCATAAGAAATTAACCATAGCAATTAATGTTAAAATTAAACAATTACATACTATATAATATTTAGCATTATTTCAAACCTATGCATTACTTGTTTTTAGGTTGTACATTTGATATTTTCACACCATGGCCATTCTAAGATTCTTCTCTAATTTTCATTGGTACAATAGCTCTTTTTTATTACCAAGTCTTGTGCTATCATAGAACAAAATAATCTTTAAATAAAAATTAATATTAAAGAGTAAGATGCATTGTTCAGCAATATCTACTTTTAAAAAATATCCAAAACATTTTATACTTTATACATAAGGTGACAGCCTATGCACATGGCATATTTTATTAAATATATCACTATATATTTTGTTCTATTTATTTATAAGTTAAAGTTATAGTCTTCAAATTTTCATTATTTGAAGAAAAGTATATATTTTCCAACTTAGTATTAGTGCTTCTAAGTAATTTAATGTCAACTTTTCAGTGAAGAATCATCTCAGAAGAGAAGACTAAGGAATTGTCTACTACCTGTGGGCAAGTCTTTAAAACGTTGTCTGAGTTCCTAACTTCAATAAATATGGGAAGACAGAGCCCACTGAGGGTGGTAATACACCCTGGCCACAGAATCTCAGATGGTCTAAGTGTAGACTGTGCACTGAACATCAGCTTATTTCTCTCAGCTTTTGCCTATGGATATAATGTAGCCAGTTACTTTAATTTCTTCTACCTTGACATCCTGAAATAATGGCCTATAACTAGGAATTATGAAATAAAATAACTCTTCTTTGTTTTTGTTATTTTTTTCTCAGTATTTTATCATATCAATGGAAATAAAATTATGACGATAAATTACTTACATTATTAGATTCTATTAACAGTGTGTTATGGCTCTCTAAGTACAAGAATACTGTGTGTCGCTGTGTAGTATCTACCCACCAGCTTTAGCAAGATGGATGAAATATAACATCAAGTCTTTTACTTCATTCATTTAAACAATTAGCAATCTACATAATCTTTAAAGCTTTTAACCATGTCTGTATATACATCATTTATTTGCATACATAGGTAAACTCTAAATTACTACACAAATTATTTATACAACTATGTTCCTGAACATCAAGCAAGATCCATTAATATAAAGTAACATTTGCACACTGTACTTTCTTTTGGTACAATAGTCAATACAGTCTTTCCTTTTTATCTGTAGTCATTTAGTCCAAAGATACATATGAAAATTTTCAGGCGCAAAGGATGTGTAAGTTTTGAGCTACAAACTGTTGTAAGGACCCATAAATCAGCTATTATCCAGCTTACTTTGCCCTTCTGAGGACATCAGAATAAATCTTTGTTTTATACAGCCAAAACTTAAATTCATTCGTTTGGTTCATCACTTCGTGATATTCTTGATGATGTTGGTTTTCAGATTAAATGCCGTATGCAATATAACAATAAATATGAGTATTAACCTCTATATTATTTTTAATAGCGCACTTTGACCATAAAAGTAACATTGTAATTATATTAGTATACTTTTATACTTGGCATATACCCATTTTATATTGTCTTTTATTTAAAAAATTTTCCAAACTTCATTATTAGCATTTTAAAGTATAAACAGAAAGCTACCCGCACTTTAAAATCCCATCTCTGTTAACAATTCAAGGCAGGTCCATGTCATACAGGGGCAGACATACTTGAAGATGTTCAGAGTCCTATTTTTTTTTATTGTTTTGTTTACTCAGTTTAGGGCTCCACTTGGGAATCTGGTAAATTTAGCCTCCTCTGTGGAGGACCGGGGAAATGGCCATGTTTTAGTAATAAGGAAAGGGTCTCCTGAGAGCTTACAAGGTCAGCACTTCCTGATCCCTAATAAACAATGATTAGTAGAAAGTGAATTTCAAACCAGGGCATCTTGGGAATAATTAGGCAAATAAACCCATGGACTGAGGCGAAAAGGTAACATGGAAACTAACACAGTGTGGACTACCCATTGCTCTCTGGTCTTCTGTCTAATTTAGGCCTTGTGAAGTCTTAGAAAACAATCTTTCTTCTGGATAAATACAAGCTCTTAGGCTATACAAAATATAAATGTGCTTTGAGAACATCAACTGGAGTATTGGATCAATTTGAGAAGGCTTAAATATGCATATTAAGTGCAAAGTTAGTACATTGCTCTCATCCGAAGGGTGTGTGGAACATATCAGGATTGAAGATTTGGAGACCTGAGGTGTTAAGTCTGTCTCTAACTCAATCTCATTTTTCAGTTACGTTTTAAAATGGTGTTTCATGTTGAATATAGTTACTGTAAACTACTGCTTAATTTTTATAGGTGTTTTTGTTTTGTTTAGAAGGAGAGGAGTAGTTTCCTGAATTTCACAATTTTCTTTTGTAGAGCTGTAAGACCAACACATTAGAAAATCATAAGAAAAACATTAAATGAAGGATCCAAAGTTAACGATGCCTACTACTCTTGCACAAGGTCAGGTTGTGGTTCCTCTAGACCATATCAGACTCCAATCTGGCTATTACTCCAACTCCAGGGGTCATCTGCTGGTCTCTGTGTGCAACAGGCACACACATAGCATGTGCACATACATAGAAACAGATGACCACACACATAGAATAGAAACAAATTGTGTATTTAAATTTTAATTCTACATGTATACGGTTTAAACAGTGATGTTGCAATACGAATTAAGAAAAGGCAGAAATACCTCAGACTAAGAAAGAGCTATAGTTTCTTTACCCCCAGTTCTGCTTTCACAAACTCGTGACATTATCAGAAGTTCAGTTGGTGCACTGTGTTGTGCTGGGCATTTTAAGGATATTAGAAGCAGTTTCTATTGTTTCATTATCTGTGTTTATCTATGGGCTGAGTATTTTGCTTCTACATAAGCGTGAAAAAAAACAGAAGCTGAGTTTGAATGCCTTACACATTACTTCCCACCTGAATATTTAGACAGAGTCTCTTATTGTACTTCTAGACCATCATTTACACTAGGCTGGCACTACTGGAATTGTAGGCATGAATTTTGTGCAGATGTTGGGGGTTCAATCGCAAATCCTTATGCTCATACAACAGGCCTTTTGCTTACTATGCTGTGTGTGCAGACCCAAATTCATTAATTGAGACAGTGGATTTTGATGTTTTGAAATATCTTGTCCCTAGTACATAAAAGTATAAGATACTAGAGGTGAAGCTTGACTCTCAAATCGGGTTGCTTTTATTGTGCGATAATTCTGAGCCTTACTTTATTTAGGCACTAAATGAATATTCACTGTTATATATAATGACCTAAGTTTTGGAAATCTATAACATGTGTATTCATACAGATGTGTGCTTAGCCTCTGTAGTATAAATGAATGCACACAAATATTTACATAACTCAATAATCTAAAGCCAAATTAAGAAAAATAGCATACACTGAGCACAAACATGATGATCTATTAATGAATATGACAGGAATTTAAATGTTGAATTATATATTATATTTTTAGCCTCATTATTTAAAGTGTTAAAATGGAATAAAAGTATCAAACACACAGAATAGAACAAAGGAATAATCAGATTCAGTTTGCACTCTGTGAATATCCATCAAATCTAGAGTTTGATGGCTACTAACAGACAGCTGTAAGTAATATATTACCAGGCTGATTGCTGTTTTAAAATGGATTATAGGACTAATCTAGCTTAAAATATTTACACTCATTTATAGTAATTGATATCTGATTGTTTAAATTTTGGATTTAAGCTGAGAATGAGAGAAAAGAGTGGAAATGAGGGTAACAGTGTTGATAAATGAATACTATATTTATCCAGAGGGAATAAAGTAATAAGGGATCATAGGAACCTTGCTCTTTTTATCAATCAAGTTGCTATTGTTGACAGAGAGGTCATCAACTTAGATTGGATTAGGAAATAAGCAACATTCATTACTTCATGCGATTTTTTTTTTAAAGAGAAGTATCATTTAGGTAATTGAGTTTTTCAGATGTTAAGAGTCTTACTTTTTTTTTAAAGGTTTATTTTTATTTTACTTTCATGAATGGCAGACTTCATGATTGAATGTGGACCATGCCTATGGTCATTATTACATGGAGAGCAGAGAGGAAGTTGGATCCGTTGGAGGCAATCACAGTTAGTTTTTGAGTTACCATATGAGTGATGGGTCTCTGCAAGTTTTGAAGCTAGCTTAATTTCTAAGCCTTCTCTCCAGCCTTTTCTCCCCACCCCCACCTTTTTTTCACTATGATGTCTGATGTCTTTGTCACTGTTTCATGGCATATCCATAAAACCGTGGATAACTCAGCAGCAATAGAAAATTGCTACACTACTGCTAATAACCATGTACAAGGATGACATGAAATCAGAGGCTATCTCTCTGCATTTCAACATTAAAAAGCCAGGATTTTCATGAATGGAGTTGACAATCTTTTCTCTTAATTTCTTTACAGTAGTATAAATATAATGCCTGAGATACAAGCCAGATAGCCGCAGATTGATTTCAGAAAAGAACTATTTTAAAATGATCCTTAACAGTGAGTTTTGTTGGTAGAGAGCCTCTGGACCACTTGGCCCATCATGATTGAGCCACCATGTCAGTGAGAATTAAATGAGCATTAGGAAATGTACAACATCATGCCAGAGGCAGCATGAGAGGCTCACAAATAGAGAACCTTATCTTCCAAAACATGAGGAGAAGATCAATTATGAAAAACTAGTGAAAGTGGAAGCTTAGGAGAGACCGCTGTCATGTATAACACAATAATTAGCATAGACTCTAAACAAAGAAAGTGATAGAATTTTAAGAGGTAGCAGAAAGTTCTATGCCATACAATCAACCTGTCCTAGTCTATGTATCAAAGAGTGTGGAGTATGCAGGTACTGTGTAATAACACCCGTGTACATGAGGTTACAAGGAACTGGGAATCCTTGTTAGGTCCTCTGGGATGTTTGTACTCTAACATTTACAGCTGGGGCCTGGCATGTGAGAGAATACTACAACTAGAGGGATCATGGTCTCACAGTAACCATGACTACCTTAACAAACCTGGAGTGGCTATTGAAAACGAGAGGCTAAATGTTATGTGAACAATGTACACTGTTGAAGCAAATCCAGTACTCTATAGACTTGTATGTACAGGTTCAGATTCCTTACAATGGTCTGCAAAGGTCTCCTGGTCCTTTGCCTCCTTCCTCGGTGGACACACATTCTTCTGTACTGAGATTCTTCGGTCTTACTTACTTGAGGCCGGAACAAAGCCAATTGCTGCTTCCTTTTCCATCCAACATTATTAAGCTTCATTGAGTGTCTTCCCTATGAGGCCAATTAGTCTGAGTTCCTACTTATAAGGTATTTAAAACAGTTTTTTCTTCTGTAAATCCACCTTTACTCTACTCTCCTTTTGAAACCCCCATAAACGTTACCACATCTTACATTCAGCTGAAAACGTATTTGTTTCTCACGCTTATGCTTCCTCATCTCCCTTGATTATAATTTAAAAATTAAGAAACATCTCTTTTGTTCTTTTCTAATATGTCTCACATGTATACAACATTACTTGGTCTCCCCTAGGCAACAATAAACATCTTTTAGAGTGTGTATCATTCTACTAAACTTCTGTATTTGTTTTGTAACGATGTATTTTTTTCTCTGTGAGTAGCACAGACTTGGTTTGGTTTTGACTCACATTTTCCAGTGCTACACCACGCCATTTTAAATTTAAAATGAACCAGGTAAACACGTATGATGATCTCCCCCTCGGAGGCCAAGTATGAAACGGATGTTTTGATACAGACAAATGATATAGGCTCTGTTCTTCTGTACAGGACCAAACCCAATCTTCAGAAGATTTTGCTTAATACTATACGGGAGGGAAAGTGAGAGAAGGTCCTATAAACAAAAGTATCCCAAACACAGTGAACTAAAAACCTGCAATTTTTGATTCTTGCAAAATACCTAGTCCTTCACTTCAGAATATACAATTTTACTGACTTAGAATACTAGATATCAAAAAATCAAAGGCCAAATTAGTATCTTTTTCTCTGATATCTCTTCAGCTGACTGGTACATAGAATGTAAGTATTTTACCATTACAAGCAAGGGGAAATGATTTCCTAAGTAAACTTGTTTTCCTAAGAACATTTTCCTTCTTGCATATATGTTTTAGGGGTTAAAATAATATGCCTATACCAAAGGAAAGGGCTGTGGCTAAATTGGCATTATACTAGTAGAGAAATAACCAGCAGTGGGTAGAAGCCCTTGATACAATTTCAGGTTATTTGTCCCTAAGGTTTTGCTTTATTTTGGGGAATTACTGTGGTTTCATTTGATCCATTTTTCTCTGATTTGTCCTGCACTAGCGTTGAACCCGGCATCGTATTCTTCAAAACTTGAACTAGGCAAACTCTCCATTTTTTTTTAAATCCATATTCTTAAACTTTAGTTTTAATTACTCCAGCATCTTTTACTTCTTATGGTAGTTTATACAAAAGCTAAATAACTACTAAGCTGAAGTTGCTGAAAGTTGTTATTATATTCTACGTATCATGATGGATTAGCCTTACTCCTTTGTCTTTGAATCAAAACACACAAAAATATTTCAGAAAAGTATCTACTCTTCAAGAAAGGTTTTCTGATTGGAAGATGTCAATGTTGAAATAAATGCTGGTGTGCTCATTCATCTCCTGGTGATATACAATTTAATACCAACAAATAACAGCAAAATCAGTATCTACTACAAAATTTTCATATTTAGGAATATGAAAAATAGGATATTTTAGAGAATAAATTTTGTGTACAAAGAGAAAATACATATACTATGTGTTTGATAGATTTGTCATTGTGAATTAATGAAACTGATCAGGGGAATTAATATAATAGAACTTTACCAAAAGGTTGAATGAAAATGCTAAACATACAGGAAGTTGAGCAAAACGAGCTCTTTTGATTTGGTTTTAAATTAAAATACCTATATTAAGGGCATTAGAAGAGGAACTTACTTTAAATATGGAGATAACATTAGGGAAATATGTTAAATTTCAGCATCATAGATGATATCAGAAGTTCCTAAAAAGGATAAGCATTGAAATGTGACTATGTGGAGTCTTTGTTTTTCAGAATTAAAGCCGCTCAGAAATCTACACTAAAAATAACGTAAAACCATGATCCCAGTAGGATATTATAATGGCGCCACATGAAGTAGATACTGTCTCTGTCATGTTTAAACACTTATTAGAATTGTGAATAATATATACATATGCAGTAGGAACTAAATTATGAATTTGACTTACAAGATCATAAACTTCAGGGTGTCCCACCATCTCTCTTCTGTGAGTTGGAGGAGGTAGAAAGTCAATGTCATCGACCACAGCCCAAGAGCTGAGCTGCAGAACACAGATGGAAGGTTCAACCTGACCATCTGCGAAGCAGGACTACTTATTCTGAACCTGAAGGAGACAGACAGACGTTATAGCTCCAACATACTCTCTTTTACATTAGAGTGTTTTTGTGTTTTGTTAAATAGATTTGTTCATAAAAGATGGAACGATGATCTCCACAACTGAGGATAACTAAAATTTACAGTTACTTGACAACACCTCAGTCTATTCCTCACTGTAGAAGAAACTAACTAGGATTTACATAATTAAACACACTGAGCAAGTATATTTTGTTTTGCTAGATTTGTGTGCTTATATGTAGAAAAAGATGTATCGATCAATCCTGATTTATTAATAGTGATTTAATGAATTTGGACAAAAATAAAACTATGATTCATTCTCAAGTAAAATTCTATTTAAGAGTCTTTAAACTTAATCCAATAAGAATAGAGTCAGTACCATGAAACATTTTTAAAAGTCAGAGATCAAGAGAGTCTTAAACAGGAATCTGATAAAAAATTATCTTAAGGGAAAGGTCAAATGAGTGTTTTAATTTGGAGAATGAAGGACTAAATATTACAATAGGAAAAAAGTAAATGAAAGAATCGATATTGATTGTGATGTTTAAACTGTGAGGCATATGTGGAAAATTTAAAAGACAGAAAACCACCAAACCACATGCAGAACTATGACCAAACTGACATGAAGGGAAGAAACAGAAATGGTCAATTTATTCAACTTTTCCCTGATTTGTGGTAGTCACAGTCTACAAGAAGAAAACTGGGGTGTGCACACAACCAATCTAAGAAGAAAAGCTTGACTGACTATAGTTGACTGGAAATTTGAAAGGAGATTTAGTCACCTGAACTTTAGTTTATAACCATCAACTGTTCATCTCCAGGCATTACATGTACTCTGTAATTTACCAGATTGTAAAAAGAAAATAAATAAAATATTAGTACTCTAATAGCAAAGTCCTATGATAGAAATTTCTAGAAAATGGCAGAAGGTTAAGAAACAGGTTTTAGAAAATTTTGTTGAGATTTATACAGAACTATTAAATTGATGTGGGCATTCAATGAGATTTCGATGTATATTTCCATGGAGGTTAGTTTTTAAAGATCTGTTCTCAAACTGTAGAAGTCAATACATATTTTAAAGGGCAAACTGAAGATTAGTAAAACTTCACAAGAAAATGTGACAAGAAAAATACCCTTGGGTCCAAATGTTTAACAAGACAAACAATGGGAAAAATGAATAAACGTATCTTGCAAGGAAAGCAAAACCAAAATAATGAAGAAGACATGAAATTATTTCTAGGTAAAACTGTGAAATGTTACTATGTAGAAATGACAGTAAGAACACGGGTCTCTGTAAACATTCTTTCCATTCCTTTCTATTAAAGAAAATGACTTCAAATTTGGAGAGAGTGAGCAGAAATGGTTTGAGTGGCTTTCAGAGCCTGAGACAAGTGGCCATGCCTCCAGCTTTCCTCTTTTCCCCATGTCTTCTACTTCTGTAACAATGTGGAATTACTCAAAGCTATCTATTTTCCTTCATGCACTTCCCATTTGGACAATGACAGTCATTTTCGAGACAGCCATCTTGCAAAAGAATTTTGTTTATACATGTAACACATTTCTTGAAAGGTCTAAATGTGTAGCTCCAACAACATCAGGAAAACACCTTGTTTTACAAAGGGCACCTTCTGATGTGCTCAGGTAGCCCTTTCTGTGTGATGTGATATTGTAGAGAAAATGTGAGATGTGAGTACTCTTTTCCAGACACACTCCACCAGCACTTCGTATCTTATCTCAGCTTAGACATTTAGTATAAATATATATATATATATATATATATATATATATATATATATATATATATATATATATATATATGTTTTGCTTTCTGCTGTTCCTGAGTCACTTAAAGGCAGAACTAAGAATAATGAGTGGATTTATATAGAGAGGACAAATGACTATGAGGGAGGTTTTAATACAGCTATGATTTGGATTTTAGATTTTATGGATGACAGTCGTGGGATGCTGTTAGCAATCTATGAGGAATGCTTGTAGTTCGTGGCTCCCCAGGCTGCTCAGCTCCTGTTTCCTACAACGAAGGTCCCACAGAGTCTACACCTGTATTTCTCATTCCTGTTGTCACTTTCTTGAATAGACTGACATTCAAGATGGCTTACAACCACCTGCCTCTCAGTAACTACCTGTTACATGGGAAACCAATTCAGCATTGTCAATTCCCACGAGGGCGCATCGAGGATGTTCTTCTTTGATGTCTGTTCAACTAAGCCTGTAATGAGAGCTGAATTTTGTAGTTGGGAAGCAAACTTTGCCTCTCCGATTAACATGCTCTCCTAAATTTCCTAGGAGAATTCCTAAAGAGCGTTGTTCACGTGTCTCCACAAACTAATCAGTTTCTGTTGGTCAGCAAGCATTTACCTAGAGTAGGTAGGACACAAATATTCTCTTCAGAATCTCTCTGTAGCCCATTACAGTGCTGTCCAGATGGGTTTATAGGGGTTAAGGAGTTAGAGGGATGTGGAAGAGTTCTAGCTTCCTGTGGCACTTTGAGAGACGGTAATGAGCATCCAACAGTTAAGCGTCATATTTTACCATGGAAAATAATTATTACCTTCGAAAACAAAACTAATCCCTTAGGGCAACAGGATTGCTCAGGAAAGAGTGCACTTGCCACAAAGTCTGGTTATTTGAGTTTAACTATTGGGACCCACATGTTGGAAGGATAGAACTGACACACGCAGATTGTCCTCTGATCTACACAGGAGCTTTATAAAGGGTGCACAGCATCCACACACACAAAGAAATAAGTGTAATTACAAAAGCAAATCTAATCCCATTAAAATGCATCTGTGTCTAGTTCCCATCACCCACTTCTAGCATCTGATGACTTATTCTATCCTCTAAAGGTACCTACATTTACACACACACACACAACACAGAGAGGAGAGAAAGGGAGGGAGGAAGAGAGGGAGGGATTGAGAGAGAGAGAGAGAGAGAGAGAGAGAGAGAGAGAGAGAGAGAGAGAGAAAGAGAGAGAGGGAGAGAGAGAGAGAGAGAGAGAGAGAGGGAGAGAGAGAGAGAGAGAGGGAGAGAGAGAGAGGTGATAAGGGGAGAGACAGAGAGAGACTTCTCCACTCATATAAATAAAATGAAAATAACCTTTAAAAGATTAAACAATACATAATGAGGACATGAGGAAATTATTCATGACAATCATATTTTACACTAACACACCAATACTGTATAATTTACACAAAGGAATATTACTCAGCTATTAAAAACAATGAATTTATGAAATTTTTAGGCAAATGGATGGATCTGGAAAATATCATCCAGAGTGAGATAACCCAATCACAAAAGAACACACATGATATGCACTCACTGATAAGTGGATATTAGCCCAGAAAGTTAGAAAACCCAAGATGCAATTTGCAAAAAAACATGAAACTCAAGAAGAAGGAAGACCAAAGTGTGGATACTTCCTTCCTTCTTAGAATGGGGAACAAAATACCCATGGAAGGAGTTACAGAAAGAAAGTTTGGAGCTGAGATGGAAGGAAGGACCATCCAGATACTGCCCCACCTGGGGATCCATCCCATAAACAACTACCAAACCCAGACACTATTGCATATGCTAACAAGATTTAGGTTGCAGGATCCTTATATAGTTAGCTCTCTCTTGTGAGGCTATGCCAGTGCCTGGCAAATACAGAAGTGGATGCTTACAGTCATCTATTTGATGGAACACAGGGCCCCAATGAAGGAGCTAGAGAAAGTACCCAAGGAGCTAAAGGGGTCTGCAACCCTATAGGAGGAAAACAATATGAACTAACCACTACCCGCCAGAGCTTGTGTCTCTAGTTGCATATGTAGCAGAAGATGGCCTAGTAGGCCATCAATGGGAGGAAAGGCCCTTGGTCTTGTGAATATTATATGCCCCAGTAAAGAGCAATTCCAGGGCCAGGAAGTAGGATTGGGTGGGTTGGGGAGCAGGGCAGGGGAAGGTATAAGGGATTTCAGGATAGCATTTGAAATGTAAATGAAAATATCTAATAAAAAATAAATAAAATTGAACTAAAAAAAGTTAGGTATTAATCTTTGCTATTCATAAAAACATCATTTCAGATATTTTTGTCTGAAGTACTTTAAAACCACGAACATTTCCAACCTAAAAGCATATAATAATATGTGTATTTTCTTTGGTGGAGACATTCTTTAGATTCTTTAGGGCTAATTATAAGAATAAAATATGTTTTGTTTATATTTTCTAAAAATAAATAAATAAATAAATAAATAAATAAATAAATGGTACTACTTTTGACTTTGTAAAGCATAGTTATAAACCCATTAATCATTTATGCCAGATTCTTAGCAAAATGATAGTTATGATCAATTATTATCAAGGACAGGTAGAATTGGCCATAATTTTCAATTGGTTGTGGGAACATATAATACATTTAACATGCATGAAGATGAACTCTGAGAATGTGTTAGTACGTACTCATCTAATTATAAATACAACATACTTTCAGAAAATCTTTCCATATTAACTACGTGAAAATCTCACTCATTTTTATAAGCTTCTTGATCTTCATCTTACAGTATGGGTTACATACATATGTATATGTACACATATATGCATACTTTTTGGCAGTTTTATGCACACAATCAAAAGATAAACAACATATACTCACGTTTATGTTTATGTGTTTCACTTTACAGAGTGTTAGATTAGTCACTGTGATGCTCCTGTACAATATTATATTTGTGGAAATTTCATAAATTATTTTCTAAATAAGTTATCACATTCATAAAATTATTTAGATTATGAACCATTTAAATTTATATGTATCAGAAAAGTATCTCATATTTTGGGGGAGTGATTTTCTGAATGGGAATTTTTTTCTGTGACAAAATTACAGTCAATAAAAACTTATCGCTCCAAAAAAAAGACATTGTATGAATATATAATATTAAAATAATTACCTTGGTGTTGCGGAAACAAATTAAGAGAGGAAAAACTCACTTAGGATTCCAGGTCAGAAAGCTTCAGTCCATTACAGAGGGGGAAATGTGAAGCAGCTGAACACATGTCAGGAGGACTGTGTAAGAGGAATGGTTTATATCTTGGAAACAATGGAGTCAAAGCAACAGCAGTGGCTAAGATCATGTCTGTCCTTCAGTGGCCTGCCCTTGGTGAACTGCGCACTCTAGAAAGGCTCTATATCTCAAAGGGTACATAAACTCTGTACATTAGAAACTAGAGTACATGTATTAAAGCACACGGTCTTGGGAGAACACTTTCAAATTCAAGATATTAAAATATTCTACATAGCAGTTATCCATACATTTTATAACTTTGTGCAAATAACTAGACAACACCACTACCCAGTAGGAATTCATGATGTTCTGGTAAAGGTGAACAAAATGCCAAATATGTGGCAGCCACTACTGCATGTGGCAAGTTAGAATTTAAGTACTGCCAGTACAATGCACAGCTCGTTTGTTTATTGTGTTGACTTAAATGATTTATACAAAAAAAATGTAGCTTATAGCTTTCCAATTGTGCAGTTCAGCAATCTAATGCACTCATCCTTACCATTCTCCTTACCTATGTTTTTATATATCTTTAGCAATAATATATATTATTAAACATTTCAGCCCTCAGACCCATAGGATGTTGAATCTCAAAGGTCGTCATTATTATGTAAACATAAAAAGAAGTTATAGAGAAAAGATTGGAATATGCCATTAATATTTCTGAATTCTGAAGAATGTTTGTTTAGTGATAGCAATGACCACTATGAAATAAATCTCAATGCCTCATGCAACGCCGTAAAAATTTGCAAGTCAGATTATTATATGAATACATTATTGCAAATTACAGCACAGTGATTTTAAGATATTTTATTTTATCTGTTTCCTTTCCTCGACTTCTACCAAAATTTCTCTGTGTGCTTTTTACACACTGACAGCTTATCAAATAAGAAAAACAATACAGTAAAAAATAATGTAGAATTTGCAAAGTCTAACAGCTTGTTTCTTCTGTGACACCTGTGTTCTCTATAGGGGAACTGCGTAGCACTGAGTTTAAGATATTCCATCCTCTATAAGCCCTTGAGACTTCCTGCCCTACTTCATTCCCAAAGACAAATGTACCCTATGCTCTGCCAAAGGCCAGGAAGACTGCATTCTGTTAGGGCCAGATTATTCAATGAATCATTTGCACACCTTCTTTGAGAGAACAGATTTGTTCTCTTTTCCTTTGTTTCCAATACATGGCAGTTTTTAGTAATTTCTGGCACAAAAATATCTTACAAAAACACAAATGGTGCTGAAAATACTTCACTGGAAGATGATATCATGTAGAAAAGTGTAATGCAAAATTCACTGACATTATTTCATAGAGTTAGTAGCAGACACTTATAGAGTTGTTATGGAGAATAAACAAGCTACTGAACAATAATTAGGATTGTCAGTGTCAAACACAATTGCTTAGAGTTAATAGTGGTCACTTAAATCAACATTCTTCCATAGTCACTCAATTTTATATGAAAATGGTACTAGAAATAAATTATGAGAGATACGTACATTGTCTAGAGTGCACTAAGAAGTTGTATTTTAAATGATAAATCTAAATAATAAAACCTATTGTTTTGTCTGTTATTTTCTCTGATCATATTCGTGGGCCTCCATCAGAATGAATGTGTCCTGGGCCTCAACTGCTCTTCTGTCCAGTTAGTGATAGACTTTCAAGAGTGCCCGCCAGTCATACTAAAGCGAATTTGACCAGTGTTAATCAACCCAAGCGCCATGAAGAGTTCAGTGAATTGTTTCAATCACCTCCCAACTTTAGTCCATGTACATCAGATCACCAAGGGCGTTTTAAATTTTTCTTGTTTATTTGTTCCTTTGGGAAATTATGCTTATTTTGTTCTCTCATGAAAACAGTAATTGTTGATCACAACATAGAAATAGAATGACAGAATAAATGTCTACCATACTATCTGGAATAATTCTTATTTAAGATAATTGTATGATTTATTAATAGAGGACATGACAAACTAAATAAGCAATTACAATTCCAGGTAAAATATGTAAATGCCATTATGATCTATTTTATGTTATATAGAAATAGAGAATTTATAACTGAAAATAATGTTCTAATTAAAAATGAAATTATACTTTAAAAATTAACTGCAATGGGAGGAGAGGCCTTAGGTCCCATGCAGGCTCTATGCCCCAGTATAGGAGAATGCCAGGGGCAGGAATGGAAGTGGGTGGGTTGGGGTGCAGGGGTAGGGGGTAGGAGGTAGGGGATTTTCAGAGAGAAAACTTGCAAAGGGGAAACATCTGAAATGTAAATAAAGAAAATATCTAATTAAAAAAATGAACTGCTCAAGGACCCCAATATGGCATATGTGTTTTAAAATCCTTGTCTGTCTGAGAGAGGTGTGATACCTAAATCACATTCAGAGAATAAAGGCACAATGTTATATGTCCAGAGTACTTTTTCATGTTAAGGGAAAATCATGAAATTTTATCAGCCTGGTAGTAATCTTTGGGAACATTATGGAGGAGTAAAACCAGGGAAAGACTATAGGTAGAAGCTATATAATAAATATATTTTACAATAGATATAATGTAATAGTTTCTCTCTACATAATATATCATATAATAGATATAATGTAATATTTAATACATGCTTATTAGATACGATTTTATATAATATAATAAATTATAAATTATGTATAATATATAATAAGAGTCTTGAGAAAGATTTCATATTTGTTGTTAGATGCAGGCTTTTTATTTTAATTCAGGAAGAAGTTAGCATCATAGGAACAAATTGCTGTCTTACAGCAGGTTCTAAAATATTAACTCTAGAAATTTAAATTGTACAGACAGAGAGGAAGACTGAAATTGAAGTTTGGAGTTAGCATTCTGAATATCCTTAGAAAATAAATACAAAGATAAATTTGATAGGAAAGCAAGGAGGGAGCCTGCAGGGAGGGAGACTGGTGCATGTTGTCTGCTAGCTTTTCAGTGGCAACATAAGTCGTGGTGTCAAGCATTGTAGACTATCTTAAAATTGCTACAGGACAAAATTTGTTTTTTTTTAAACCTCATCTCCTGTCATAGAAGCCACCCCAGTAAGTGACTGACTTAGCATCATGATGAAAAAAAAAATGAAACAAGGGATAAGAGGGTGCTACTGAAAATGGCAGAGAGGAGATATGGCATGGAGGGATGGATAGTATGCACAACCCAGAAGTGTCCCCAAATTGGACAGAGAAACAGCAGGAAAGAAAAGAGAGCAAGTTTCACCAGGATAAAGAAATCTAAAATCACCAAATTGTTAGGGACAAATTGCTCATTAATTGAATTTAGAGAGCCAAGGAAATGAAGAGCCATAGATTCTGTTTGTTTGTTTGTTTGTTTGTTTATTAGTGGAGATTATTGGGGTGGGGATGGGATCCAACCCAGGGGCCTTCTTGCATGTAATATGCCCAATCTCTGTCATAAATGTCTACACTCCTAAAGATTGGTGTGTACAACCTTCATGAGTGTATGAAAGGAAGTGAGGGATATTAAGTTTCCTGAATCTGATGGCAATAGAAGACTGATAGGGAGGAAAGAGGGTGTGCTGGAACTATTTTAAGAAAGTTAGAAAACTTATAGTAAAAGGATAAAAGTGAGGAAGAAATTCAATAGAGAAGAAACAGCTCAGCCCCAGACTTCTAAAGAAACAGAGAACAAAACTTCAGGCTTGAGGAAATGCCTTCCTCTTCTCAATCTTCTACAATATCCCAGGTAAAGACTGCTGTCGGGACAAAGCCCACCACAACATTATTTACTGTGTTTCATCAAATATCAATTAAGAATTTCTATTAATATAATCTGAGCAATATGTGTCTGAGCTTCAGTTGTACAAAGCAGGCTATGCTCACAAGATCAGAAAGTCCTTCTCACTTTGGCACAGCATTGGAGACATTGTGTGCTTAGAGAGTAAGGTGCCAGCCAATGCCAAAAGTCCTCTAACTCAGGATCCTGGTATTACCTCGTCTTATTTGCATGTTCAGATACTGAATTTTATAGCTTACAATGTTGTCTTTTCTTGTGTCACACACAAAGGATGCCCAAATGTTTTGTTCTTAATACAAACCATTGTTCCCACTTTTACTGATTCTAGCTTACATCTGTTGCAATGGCCAGCTCATTTTCTTCTTACCACATACATTTAAAAAGGCTCTTGGTGGGAGCAGACAAAAGGAGAGAGCAACAAAAGTCAGAACTCTCTGGGCACGTGTGTGAGGACTTCCTTCTCATGCTGCAGCTTCGGTGACAGTCAATGCTTAGTGTTAAATTTACAGTGCACTCACGCCCACTCAGGTTTCCAGTCAAACAGCACTGGCAATATTAATAACCCATTACAGTGGAAACTCTATTTAGAAATGATGATGTGAGCTTTTATACGCCAGTAAAGTCAAGGCACGGTTCCAAAAGAAAGCTTAAATCATAGTCAAGGTGAAGTTTGTCTTCTAGAATTCTGTCTCAAAGTCATCAGAGGGTCAATATTCTTAGTTCATCACATAAGGTTTTCTGTAGTTTACTTTCTTTTAAGTGGAAGAAACTCAGACAGGTTTCTAACATGAAATGCAGGTATCTTCCATCCCTTAAACCTTTCATGTTTTCAGTAACTGAGTATTTATTCTAAAATGATTCTAAATTGTTTTCTGAAAACTGAATGTGAAACACACATTATTGAGAGAAATCCCTACCTGCTTAGTCTCTGCTTACTTATAACTGCTCCAAATATTGTTCAAGAACTACAAGTGTTATAGTGTCAATTCTTCATTAGCAGAAATATACTTTTTAGATGGGATAGTTATTACTTTCCATGTTTGACTCTGTTTATTGGATAAACAAATTTTCAAGTATTTGAATTAAATTAAATTACTACTTTCATTTGGTGACAAGAATCAATTGAATATTTTTGCTACCAGCTAATCTGTGCTTTAGAATTAAAAATAATTTTTTTGACTTTATTACAGTATGACTGTATTTTCAAATGAGTTAGTATATAAAGAAAGGCAAGTACATTAAAGAACCATTTCTTATTATAATGTAATACTTTTTACTTTAAAGTTATTTCATTGATTCCAATTTCTTGGGATTAAAGTCTAGTCTCAACTCAATAAGAGACCAATGGTAGTTAATCAAATGACCTCAAAGGATAGGATGGACAGAGTTTTTACAAAGTAAAAAGAAATTTATAAGCATTGGCAGTAATAGTCTAATAAAATCAACATTTTATGCAATATCTCAAGATGTTAGACTTTGCAAAAAGAACAATTAATCTTGTTTAACTAATGTATACAGAGCAAATTTTTTACATACACTATAATATAATGGAACATGTTTTAAACAGACACCAGAGTACAATTTTGTTCACTTTTAATTTTGGTAATGCCTTTGATTTTATTGGCTTATAACTTGAGACCACTTTAGTGACTTAGCAGAGAATGTAAGAAAAGAAACTTTCAGGAAATAAGACTATATTAGGCATGGTGACTAATCACTAAATGAGTCTGATTAAAAATAACTTGGAGAATGAAGGAACCTACTTCACTAAAAGATGTTCTTGTTGGTATCCCTGAAAGGTTTGCAGCGAAGCAATTAAAATGTCAAGTTCATGTGCCTGGAATCACGCACCATGACTCTTTGAACTTTCACAAATACAACTATAGTCTACATATATACATATATATGCATATATATGTGTATACATACTTTGTATATATATACTTTGTGCTGATGAATCTCATATAACACCTATTGTTGCTTCTTATCCTTTAAATATGATACATTCATAACATCAACTTAATCCCCACTTTACTAAGTTTCTCCTTATGGCTAGCAAGTATTCCAAATCCTTGTCACAAGTGAATCCTTTCAAGTTCTCTCTGTTCTTTCTCATTGGGCTTGATATTTGCAGCCTCTAGAGGACTGAGCTACACGTTACTGAGCAGGTTTTATACTCATTCTTTCCCCTTGCTGTCTCTCTTTCTCCCTTCGCTCTTTGCCTCTCCTCTTTCCCCTTACATTCTCTTTACTCATTAATCTATTTGTTATATGTGTTAACAAACATCACAGTAGTAGAACCGTGTATGGGGAAATTCTTCACTGAAAGGGAAGAGAATCTCTGAAGCCAAAGTTAAATTGCCATTAAAATAAGGATGATAGGTTATGTGGTGAAAGCACAGTGACTAAGGGTATTCACTTGTCAAATGAGTTTTCTCCTAATGACAAAAATAAAAGGTCAAAGGATTCATGTCGTAAAGCCAAACAATGACCTCAAGATTCAGTCTCACATTTAGACTAGATAAAAACATAATGTGGAAATTGGAGGTGTAAGATTTTAATATACCTCAATTCAAAATGAATGCTTCCCATTAGATATTATGAATCATCTTGTTCTCCCTGTACACACACGTACACACACACACACACACACACACACACACTAAAACTTATTATGTAAAAAATGGCTTGCGCATTGCATTCTGTATTTTTCTATGAGAAAGAGACCCAAGAGCAAAGCAATGACTCTTGATGTACATAGGATGAGTCATAGGAGATCAAATGTGTGTGTGTGTGTGTGTGTGTGTGTGTGCATGTGTTTGTGTGTGTGTGTGTGTGTGTGTGTGTGTGTGTGTGTGTTTTAAAGAATAAAATGGAGCCAGTTAAATCCTGGAATAATTGCTTGTCTATCCTTCTGGAATGCCAAGTAGAAACCATGTCTTCCATGACAAACTCTGACCCTACTTAAAAGAAATGATAGAACTAATTTCAGTTTTCCGTACCTGGTGTACCAGAGAAGAGCAACTGTGGTCTGTAATGCGTTTTACTTTGCAGTGTTCATCCATGCTCACTTGCAGTACTGCATTTGACCCATGGTACTCTGTAAGTTAGCTATTATTAGTTCAATTTCATAGATGTGATAACTGGAACTCAGAGAGGTTAAGTGACTTACCCAGATTCAGACAGTAAGTGACAACAAGGCCTGGCACCTATGACTTCAGGAATTGGCTCCAAAGATAGCTATTCATTTTCAGACAAAAACCGAGAGTAAAACTTATTGTGTGAATAATGGGTTATGCATTGCCTTTTGTGCTTTTCCATAAGGAAGAGACCCAAGAACAAGGACTCTTGACATGCATGGGATGAGCCATAGGAGATCAAGGAAAGTGGTCAGACTTCTAGGACTCTGAATCTCCCAATACGGTGCCTTCTGAATACTGTATGACACTTGGCACAATAGCCCTTGCACCTCAAATCCTTTTAACACATCATGAAAGATACAATGATTGGGTCTCTATAACCATAGCAAATTGAATGTAAAAGAAAAAGCTTTTTTCCATTCCATCCAATTTGCCTGGAGTCCGCTTATGATCACACATGCAACGGGGATCACAGTTGTGAGCCTGATTGAGAATACAGTCACATGAATAAGTGGCAGCAGGGCCAGACCCGTATGGTCACATTAATAGACATTCTCTATTGCTGTCTTCTAAACACAGCGGCAGCCTAGAAAGCAGCTGGCTGTCTGAAGAGTGAAACGAACAGAAGATCACCGTTTCTAAAGCCCTTCCTACGTTGGCCTCATGATCTATTGAAGTGATTTCCTGGAGTTAGAGGACTTATTACCTAGCTAGCACACTGGGAACTTTTCAACCTTTGTCTCATATTTACTGACCAAGACTAAATTCTACATGGTAAGACTTTGCAGAGTCCACTTGAAGTGGAAACTATGATGTAACACAGACAGGTTGCTGCCTCACCCCGATGCCAATGCTTAGCTAGCATTCTTATGCAGCCTGGGGATGATACTGTTAACAATAGGCTGGGCTCTACTGTTGGCCTGCCGTTAATGAACAATCAAGATAATGCTTGAAAGATGTGCCCTCAAGCCAATCTGATGAGTGCTATTCCTTAGTACAGATTCTCTTCTCTCACATCTCTAAGCTATGTTAGTTGACAATTAAAAGTTAGTCTTATTTTATGAATCTTCAACACAAACAAATCAAGGAACCATAACGCTAGAAAAGTATATTCTTTGAACAGAATATCCTCTAGAAAGATATATCTAGTTTAGGTCTAGTTCATTTACAAAGGATTTCCTTGTTTCTTAGCTCTTTGTCTCTCCTTAAAAAATCTTCAAAGATACTTCACTTTAAATCCTATAGTACCTTCCAGTCACATGAATGGGGGGGAGGTGGTCACAAAGCAATAAAAGAAGACTGTAAAAATAACTTTTATTCATCAGATGGAATTGTCATCTCAGAGGTTTACTGATGAATAAACTCTCCGTTATAGTTCTTTCTCAACTCTGATTTCTGGTTCAACTCGGCTTTGGCTGAAACTCCTCTCCAAGCTGACTGATTCAACCTGGCTTCTCTCGGTTTCTCACTGAATTGTTTTCCTTGGCCTCAAATGAACTCTGGCAATTTATTCCAATCTTCTGATTCCTTTTTTATTTTCTGACTTCAATTGAATCTGCTCACCTACACAGACTTCACAAACTCAACTCTAGTGCACTGACTTTCAACAGACTGACGCAACACAAGTTTTACCTAAGAATGTGCACTAAGAATGTGTCTGTATTACAGACAGAGAGATTAATGGTGTGTAGCATGTCGACATTCCAGAAAGATGGCACAGACCTAGGTCTTTGGAAGAGATCCCTTGCAAGAACAGCCATATTGCTGGATTAAAATTCCTTCACAGAAGAATTCTGCATTATAGAAATTATACAGTATGGAAAGCAATGTCCAACCAATAGACCACCCAGAAACTCAATATGCAAACACAAATCATTAAGAACAGCTTTTCCATGATTATTTGTGCCTTCTTTCTGATTACTTGAAATTTGTAATTCTGAAGAAAAGTTTAAAATCAAACTAATGAACAAAAAGGAAAACCTATGTGAGCTCTTTTGTACAGTGAGTTCAAAAACACATCACTTTTTCTAAACATAACTCTTTAGAATTCTTTAATTATTATGTTAGTATGAGGTAAATGAAAACATTCTGTACTATGATGAGGGTAGTTTGTGTTGCCAAACATTGAGATGTTTGCCATTTTCCTTAAACAGATGTTCCTATATTCTGGGTTTGAAATAATTCACTTGAAAGAAAGGAAGATTTTTTTGGGGGGGGGGGTTGGTTTTTGTACTTTAGAGCACATCTACAGGACTCTGTCCTCTAAATAAAAGCTATTTTTTTCCAATTGGAAAAAAATAAGTTGTTTTTTTAAATTTATATTATCCATGTTTTTTATTTAAAACTACAAGACACAGTGCATTGTGTTTTTTATGGTATCTTTTCTGTGTCCCATAATTCATAGATGTTTATTGATTAATGTTATATGCAGTAGAATTAAATATATATTCATATGTACCCCAATATGAAAAATTCTACCCATAAATACATTTTACATTTTAAAATACATATTTTGTTATGATAATTGGGCAGCAGATAATTATTTCCTGATTCTTCCCTCAGGTTTTGTTTTCTGTTTATATGATTATGCTTTGTGTCTCACACATGTGTTTTTATTTAAATTACCTTAAATGGAATTTCTGCAACATATAAGCTTTAGGAACTTCTTCTTCATTGTCAAAAATAATCAAGTATTTAAATGACTAGGAATAATTTAATTAACTTAATATTGAGCCTGAAATGTTTTGTATATTACAACTGTAAAATTTTATGTTCTGAACTTAAATGAGATGTCACAAATATTCAGAATTCTCTAAACTAATTCTTATTCCTCTAGTGCTAACTTACAAAACTTGAGCTTTTCTCTGCATTCTCTTCTCAGCTCTGTCTCCTCCCACGTGGTCTCTACTCTTTCCTACACGCTTCTCCTAACACTTCTTTGTCTTTCTTCCAAGTCTATACACAGTTGTGTCAATTGTTCTAGACAAGTTGCAAAAGTTCAACATTAATTTCCTTAACGTTGTGACTCTCCAGTATCTTTATACACTCGAAACTTCATTTTGTGCCTCATTTCTTCTAATTAGAGAAACAGTGATTTGTCCTCCATGTTTGATTCTTAGCCCATACCTTTCTTTGTTAGCATTATGTAGTCTCACTCTTTCAAAATTCTTTAGGAAAAAACCTTGTTTGTAATTGTTTCAATCATCTTCATGTTGATATATTGAAACATCAGAGGCAGGATAGCCTTGAAGAAAACAGTAAACTTAACAAGGTTTTAGGCATGCAAGCCCATAGTGTTGACCTCTGCTCAGTTGAGGGAGGGACTGTCATGACTATGGTCACATTGTAAAAGACAGCAGAGGACCAATTACGTCTAGAAGCAGACTGCTCCTAACTCAGCATTATCAAGACAATCTTCTCACAGAAACTAGCAAGAACAATCTGATGTTACTAAGAGACATGCTTACTGGACTCTAATCCCCCAGTAGATCCATACCTTAAAGGTTTTCTAGTAACACCTTAACACTTGAGAATAAGTTCCCCAAATCTACCTTTAGGGGCAGCAAATGACCTCCAAATTATACCACCAATGAAGACTCTGTTTTCCTTGATCTTCAGTGGCATTTCATTCCTATACATTGTATGTACTACTGGATACTGAGGAGCCATCTTTACCCTAAAGCTGCAGGCTTTGCTCTTTCTTGACAGTTGTTACTCTCTGGCTCTTCTTCATATGCTTCCCCTGTGAATTTCTTGTTTTGGTATCAAATTGAATCACCTTTTCCATACTTTGATATCACTTGTCTTGTCAACATCAGACTCTGATTAATAAACTTAGTGATGGCATCTCTGTTAATTGCCCCCCCCCCACACACACACACATACACACACACACTGCATCTCCTAATGGTGGTATCAATTGCTTTTAATAACATGTTCTTAACATTATTATCCAACTCAATTCCTAGAATGCACTTCATCATTCTGATTCCTAAATATCAATATCGTTGTGCTTAAAGTCTTGAATTTTAACCTTTTCCATTTTATTTTACCATATTTCTCCTTCACCTTAAGAATTATTAAATTGAAAGCTGGGCAGTGGTGGCATACGCCTTTAATCCCAGCAGTTGGGAGGCAGAGGCAGGTAGGTTTCTGAGTTCAAGGCCAGCCTGGTCTATAGAGTGAGTTCCAGGACAGCCAGGGCTACACAGAGAAACCCTGTCTCAGAAAAAAAAAAAAAAAAAAACATATTAAATTGAGCACTATTGCTGTTTCTTTTGGTCAAATATTTCTTCTTACTCAGGATCCACACACTCAGACAGAAAATCTGGTTGTATATTCTGCTGGGGTCCGTGAGTTACCCCACAAATCACACAAACACCAATCTCAGTCATACAGCGATGGTTTATTGAACATAAACCTTAATATTGATTAGATCAGGTACATAACTCAGAATTATTTGAGGCTATGACCCAAAAAATCTTTCTCTGCCAACTTATAAAGGAAAAACACAGAAACCAAAATGAGTCCATGTGCAGGTACAAGAAGTGCTGCCCAATGTTCAGCTCTGACTCAAGACATTTTAGACATAACAGTTCACGTTGACTTTTAATTTGAATGGTCCTATGTAAAGCTTTGGAATTTCTTAAGATTAACAAACCTCACACAGAAAATAGTAAAGATAACAGGGTATGTGATCAGCATGACTTGTTCTGAGTAATTATTTTTCTTTGTCAACGACTGGCAGGCATATTACAGCAACAATATGAAATAGCTGCCATGCATGGAAGAAAATGTCAACATATTCAAACATAACTTCTTTCTCAGAAACCCAGAATCTGATGTAACCACTGGTATATTTTGTCTTCATATACAATTCAATGTATGAATGATTCCAAATATGTTAGATTATTCATTTAGATACTTACAATGATGATTTTTGATAACCTTTATCCTAGTGTTATTTAACACAATTGCTAACAAATTTCCTGGTGTATATTATATAATTTTTAAATCATAGTCAAGCATTTAGTATTGATGATTGTTAAAATTATAAGCAGTAAAACTTTATAAATAAAACTAATTTTCAAAGTTCTTCTTGTGCCTTCTATCTAAACCTCTTGAAAAAAAATGATTACATTTGAAAATTCACTGAAGATGATTACAATATATATAGTTAAATATTGATTACATCACTAGCTTTCAAAATAAGGGCAGACAGCTTATCACTCCCATTTAATATTTAAATATATGATGTATTCCTCTGAAGATAAAAATAAGAGATTATAAGCATCAGTATATGACTATTACTGTCCTACATGATATAATCATTGAGATACTTAGATTCTATCTTAAGTAACCATGAATGTAACAAATCAATCTGAGAAGTATACATGGGTACCAGTGAAATCACATTGTAAGAAAACAAAATTAAATCTACTGCTACCAATAATATGAGATAATACAAATGGTTAATATTCCATGAGTGTTGAGTAGGGTGTTCTTTGAATGGATAACTCAAAGTTTATGGTTCAGTTAATATACATGTTTGAAAGCTGATGGGAGGTGAACTCAACTAAAGTGATGCCCATTACAGTTTTGGGACAACTAAATTCACATTTCAGATTTGTCCATAGTGAAGGCTGAAACTTCAAGGAATCAAATGCAACCAATGAATGCTTTTTAAATCATGTGACAGACTATACTTTCCCAATCCATAAACCAAAGAATTCATGTTGCCAGAATATTGAAGTTAGAAGAAATGAACAAGGCACAGAGAAGAAAACAGATGTAGAACTGTCTGGCGGCCCTTCATAGATTCCGCACTTCTCTCTGATATAACTCAAGACCTCGATTCTTCACTTGATGTGTTCACTTCAGATCATGGGCCACATGTTCAGTACTTTAATCAGTGAGCTTATTTAAATATTACAGCAAGTCTGAGATCAATGATATTTTCCATTATATAATTTTTTCCATTCTTTCATATGACTTCCTCTCTGTTATATAATTTATTTTAATAATTACTAATATGTTTTTAAAAATAAAATATTAGCGATTTTTTTAGATGATAGTCAGCTCAAGATTACCTGCCAAAGACAAGGCTCAGCTTGGAAAGAGGGTCTGAGAAAGAGGTGTCTGGGAGAAGGGAAAAGAACCACTCAAAATCAAGTCATAGGTCCAAGCTGATGACCTGTGTTCTGCTTGGTAATGCTTTTCCAATCTGCTTCTCTCTATGTTCTGCTCTCTCACTGGAGATCTCTCTGCCCATGTCCTGATTGCTTGCTATTCCAAGAGATCTCTGTCCATGTTCTGCTTGTTTTATGGCAGTCCTCTTTATATTCTAAAAAATTCTCTGGATAGCTCTTCTCCTGCAAAGCACAGGTCCATACTTTTATTTTACACATCAATGCATTCATTTACGTCAGGTATCTTTTTGATTATCTTATGAATCAGCATCCTATGAACACAGCTATTTTAATCCTAGGAGAAAACAAGCATACATTTTTCCCTTAGTATCACGAAATAAATCAGGAATATGTCTACCTTTGTTGAGCAGAGTGTATAAGCTAGTTGGGTGGGCCCCTTCCCTGGGAATTCCATTTCCACCATGCCTTACTTAGCCTAAACTTGCTCTGTCCTAGGCTGACGCTAAACTCTGGAAACTATGTGCCTTTGTACATAAAAACTCAGCTTGGTGGAATCTCCTATGACCACCACTCCCTAAATATCTTTATCTTAATAAATGTCTAACAAGATGGCATATATCACAGCTGCTTTTGCTACTTTAGATTCATGAAGCCCCTCATATAATTCACATTGCATCTCTATTTTTGTGTAGGTAAGAAATTATATATTTTTGAATTCATGCATTTCGAGCTCTTGCCCATAGACTCAATGGCTGTCCTGAAGGTCTCAGTGTTAACCACTTTGCTGAGACATAGCCACACCCTCAACTAGACTCCTGATGTTTCTAACCAACATGGAGTAATTAACCTTAAAAAAAAAAAAAGACATTCTTCTGAAGAAAGACTCCTCCATTGTTAGTACTGGTTCCAGAAAATATGTATATTATCAGACAAACAATTCTTATGCCCTGTTGGAGGCTCATACCTGGGGGCCCTGTCCCAGGAGCAGAAACCATGTTACTCTGTCCCCTCCAAGATCATGCAGGACTCTGCAATCACCAAGATGAAAATTAAGAACTAAATGATCAGACTCAAAGATCCAACCAATATTCTGTTATGCACAAATGCCCAAGTCAGTAGACACCTTGTCAATGATGACATAGCCCGTAGCTCATTCCACAGTTCTGCACAGATATGGAAATAATGCAGGTATTAATGTATTTATAATTATATGTTGCACTTTCAAAGTTTTATCAGTGAAAGTGAAGTAATTATGATTGTTTCACATTTTAAGGAAAATCTATAACTTGTAGAATTTTGGCTTTTCATTAAATAAATTCTCTTAGGAATTTCAGTTCTGATAATAAGAGACTCAGTAGCAATACTTAAGTTTCATTAATTACTCTCCAAAGTGTTGTGATGTTACCTATAGTTTTGGTTTTGAGAAACAAGTATGCCAGGATTTTCCACTACAGGTATAAATTACAAAAGAAGAGAGAGAGAGAGAGAGAGAGAGAGAGAGAGAGAGAGAGAGAGAGAGAGAGAGAGAGAGGTTCTCACTATAGGCCTTTCATTAATTAAAATTGAAAACAAGTTTGAGTCTGAATGCTTCCATTATAATTTGGCTTATAAGCAGTGAGGAGACAGGACAAGCAATCTCCTCCATGAACTACTTTGCCATCTGTTGGGACAGAGGAGAAATGGGATTTTAGAATCACATCAAAACAGGAATGCCTGGCAAACAGGCTATATAACTGAAGCCTTGTGAAGTGCAAAATTGTAAATTTAAAATGTAGACCCAGGGAAATGTTCACACAGTATAATATAAATTTACAGGTTAAAAACTAGAAGACACCACAACCAAAATAACGCAAGGAAAAAAATACCATTCAATTATATTATGTCATCTTTTCCCTAGAAAACAGAAATAATAAACATTTCATTCATAAACTCTAGAAACTACCTGGAATTTAACAACTACAAACTAAATTAACTAAACAGTTTTAAAAGTGTGATCACTAAAGATACACAGAATGTGAATATAGCCTAAAAATTGTGATATGAAACATAAATAGAATATGAACAGAGAGAGGAATTTGCTGCCTGAGCTGGTTAGTGTTGGACAATTAGTATCTCTTACAGCATCTGCAATATATCACCACTCTTGCTGAAGACTGAACTTTATAAAGGAACTCAGAGCATGGTAGCCATTTAAACTTTTATTGCTTCATTCTTATGATCAGGTAGACCCTGGAATCCATCATTTCAACTGGGTACCTTTTTAAGATGTTTAATTAATTCCTCAAAGATCAAAAGTTAATAGACTTAAGGTTGGAAAATCCTTCACAATATTATTTCTACATCCTGAACCTGTGTGGGGTTAGCAGTGTTATCCCTAGATGTAAATTTACTAGATGTCAAATTACCCTGCTTTGTTCCCCCTGTACTTGCTGATAGTGTGAGTCTACCATAAAGGAATAATAGAACTGAATACTTTGTTGTCATTTCTTCAAAGTGGGTATCAATACATAATAATGTTTTTCTAATCACTAGATAGTTCTCTTGAAAGAACATTCAAGTAAATTGATGTTCCAAGATTTTATAGCGGTTTTTCATTAAATATAGAAGCACAAGAATCTAGGAATAGAGTGTTTTCCTATTTCCAATCTCTTCATTCAATATTTTTAAAAATAATTGTTTATATTTTAACTAAATGAAAATAATAAAAATCAAATCCTTTTGGAATTGGTTATTGTAGGATTTCACTTAGTATTGCATTGCTTCTGAATAAGATTTTCAGAAAAGCAGCTTACAAGAAAATAATAATAATAATAGTAGTAGTATATTGGATGTTTAAATGCTAAAATGACTTGTATCCAGAATGACAGCTACTTACCTAACTATCCATAATTTAGATATGATTTTTAGAAGAAAATCTGTATTTCTCCCATGTTTATATATCAAGAGCTAATCACAATACTTAGGAAGACTCTGTTAGGTTAGCAATATCATGTATTGGAGTTTGTTGTATAGATATTTTAATACAAGAATAGTGGAACTAGAAATAGATTAAAAATGAGATTTTTGAAGAAGGATCATCAATTACTTGGCTATCAGTGGAGACCTTACCATCTGAAGTTAAAAGATCACAGATGAGATGCCACAACCAAGCCATCATACATGTAGCAAAGCAATTGTTAAAATGGCCATTGGTTATAAATTGGAATAGGATACTGCCATAGAGAATTCACTGCATGCTACATTAACGGAGGCATTTGAAATGTGCAGAAGAAGTAGTAAAATAAAGACTATGAAATTGGATGGTTGTTGATGGGTGCTCTTGATATATTCAAAAAAGCAATGTGAGGTTTTGGTTGATCAATAATCCATTTATACTACACATAAGGGCCAGAAACAGTCCTTAACTGTTTACAAAGCAAGACCTTTTTATATTCTTCATTGAAAATGAGAAAAGAGAATATTATATCCAAACCTTGATGACCTCAACAGTAGAATTTGACTGAGTTGAATTCTCAATCTTGTCTTGACTTTGTGTGCCTAGAATGAGACTTTGATTGGCAAGGTACAATACTTAAATTAGAAATGGAAAATGCTGTTTGGATAGGAAGTGTTAGCAACTTAAGATCTGGAAAACGCAATCTCCACACGAGTTTGCTGATCTATCCACATGACAAGGTATGGACACAGAATCCACAAACTCAGAGGATGAAACAGCCACCATGAATCATTTTTTAAAAGCAAAGGTTACCTCAAAGATAAGAGGACCTTAACCTTGGACTTCATTCTAGCACTGTGAAAAATATGTCCTTCATGTGTTACAAACTACCCAGTTTTAGTTATTTTATGATGGCAATCCCAAAGGAATAATGGTATTCACTGGCCCAATTTTAATGGCCAGTGTTCAAAGTCAGAAGAGTCAGCTAAGGACATGGTAAATAGTGAACTGAAGAAGTGGAAAGTCTGAGTAACCAACCACATTGACTGGTAGGACGGCGACAGGAGCTTGTCCATCCAGTCAGAATGATACAGAAGGAAGAGGAGTGATTTGGGGATTGGTTTCAAGGACAGACACAGCAGTGAGATACTCATTTGTCACAATAACTTTCCACCATATGCTCTTTCAGGAAATGGGATAAGTCAGATCATGAGTTAGGATTTAGTTAAGCTGGTTGGTCCCCATGGGCCACTTGGATACAGTGATGTATCCTGGAGAGTTTGGGTCATTCAAACTCTGTGAGTCAGTACCATTCAGTGTGGGGGCACTCTAGGTAGTTTTTTTTCTCATTTTCAAGCCTTCACTCATTTTTATCTGTATTCACTCCCTGGTCCATGTACAGACGTAGACAGCAATGTCTCCTATGATTGTGGAAATCTCTGATTTTGCCTGTGCTTGAAACTTGATGAAATCAAGAATGGCCTTTAACATATTGTATCATAGTGTGGTATCTGCCTTTGCACGGTGCTGTCCTTTCAGCTTATAAAGACTGGACTTTAGTGTCATCCCTAAAGCGTGCTGAATCCTGAGAAATTTCTCATTTTTCTTCCCTGAGGAAATCTAACAAAAGAAAGAGCCACTAATATTTGGACTTTAATAATTGGTGATAATCTATCTTCTCTATTTTAATTTACTAACAATCCTTAGAATAGGCTCTTCACTATTTACTCACGTAGTCTGTTCCAAACTTTGACCTCACTGGAAACAGAACTAACATTTCCAGTCAAGGCACTGAGGTGGACCCTGATCTACACCCATCTCTATATTCACAACTAAGTAATGATAATGTTTATATCCTCATGATTACATAAGTTTCAATTTTGGAAACATATTCATTTTACCCAACTTAGGTTATTTTGGGAATACAGGGTAGTATACTTTCAAAAGAAGCTTTTTAAAACTTAGAGAAACTTTTCAAATTCAGCTTTCTTTAATCTTCTTATTTAATTTAACTCACCTGATTGGAATTAACTGAAAACATACCAAAAGCATCAGCTCTCTGATGAAGGCCTTCCCTCGGCGTCACAGTGCCGTTCTCAGAGCAGCAATTACTCTTGCACTTTTAATTTTTAAAAATGACTGAAAAAAAAAGACCCATATACTCTGACCAGTTGTAAAAGACAACATAACCCTTTTAACAGAAACAATAGTATTTTCTGAAATATTTTGTTGCACATACAATGGTAATGGGCAAAAATGCCCAAATTTAAAGTGTAAAATTCAATGAGTTCTATATATAAACATACCAGACCAACCACAAAGCAAATTATGTAAAATATCCCTGGCACCAGATGTTTTCCTGTGTCTCTTCTCATTCATGGGCCCATCTAAATAAAGTCAACTGGTATAGTGTCTTTCAGCACAATAAATTTGTTACATCCTTGAATTTCACATACGTAGACTCATAAAGTATTATTCATTTTTAGTTTCTTTCTCCATTTTATTCCTTTGTGACCCCTTCATTCTGATGATTTTAGAAGTGGTTTCTTGTGTCATTTTTATGTGTAGTTGTTCGGTATGGGGAAATAAGTTTATGTTGTACTGAGTGGGACAATTTGGAATCTGTCCTGGGTCAAGTGTGTGAAGTAGGGAATGGAGTTGTAATTGTGCAAATGAAATGAGATCCACCTCATGAGTTGTATGCTTATGGTTCAAGAGAAAACTCAGCTTGCCACCATGACCATGCCTTTAGTTGTAAAGTGTGACCCCTGAGACTATAAAGCTCTTGGGCATGGCTTAATTAATACCCATAGTGATGGAACTCAGATTTCTCTATATCCTTTCACCACTGCTTGCTACATTTGGGACAAAACAGACTTCCTTGTCATCTGTTAGCAGACAAAATTCCTTTTACTTTCAATATTGCACATAAAAGAGAGTTTAACAAGTTCTTTGGTGTATGTATATGAAGAAGTATGTGTGTTTGGCAGGGGGGGTGTCAGTGTGCATACAGACACACATGTGTGCCCATGCCCATCGTAGCCACTCATTAACCTCTGGTGATCTTCCGCAGGAAATGTCCACCTTGTTTTTATAGACAGGTTCTCCACTGTCCTTGGGTTTGGCAGTAAGTCTAGACCGGGGAATCAGCAAGCTCCTGTCTCTACCACCCAGAGTAACCATGGCTGGCTTCTTTTCCTACATAAATATTAGGAATTACACTAGTTTTTCTTGCTTGTGCAGCAATTTGTGGACTCCCAGCTGAGATCCACAGAACACGTGATCTGAGTCGGATCATATCCTAGGGATAAACAGGAAATGGGGCTGCTATGGTCATTTGTTTTCTAAGTGTTCATTAAAAATCGTATAGAGGCCGAGCAAACCTACTGCTTGACTATATTGCGAACGGAATGAGTACATGATATATTACTAGTAGAATCCATTCCATGAACATATTATTGTATTTAGCCATCTTGCATTTTTTTTTTTTGTGAATCCTTAGGTAGTTTCCAATTGGTGACTACAGAGAAAAAAATCTAAGTGCATTCTTACACATGTCTGTATTTATTGGTCATGTATCTTCACTTTTGCAAAACTAAATATATAAGTAAATAAATAAACTTTTGTAAAAAAAAATTTTTTTAAAAAGATCATAAAAACCAAACATACCTTTAATCCCAGCACTCGGGAGGCAGAGGCAGGCAGATTTCTAAGTTCGAGGCCAGCCTAGTCTACAAAGTGAGTTCCAGGACAGCCAGGGCTACACAGAGAAACCCTGTCTCGAAAAGCAAACAAACAAACAAAAAAAAAAACATACAGTAAACTGCATCTTTTAGCCTAACTTTTATTGCCAAAATATGATTTCCCAATGTGATTTTTCCAAAGCACAGTCTCACCAGTATCCAACCCCATTCTAGTGTTTTATGACAAAACACCATTTGCTTACTCTCTCTCCATGGTAATATTTTTCCTGCTTTCCTCCCCCAATGCAGTGTTATAAAGAAACAATTTTATCATAGTCTGGTTTACACTATAAAGACACAGTTGGACCATAATCTAGCTTTCAAAATGTTTTCCCCCAAATTAGCCATCATCTTAATATTGTTTCTATAAAGATGAGCTTTCAGGATAATTTGGCTACACAGGATTTTACTTTTGTTAATTGTATGTTAAGCTTAAGTTAATTAATTTTATTGTTTTGTACTTTTGATTTTCTGGTCTTTTAAATCTGGAAATTGATGTCTCTAAACAGTTCTGGAAATTATCTGATCTTAAAGTTTTTAATACTGCTATTGCCCTAATTTACCAAATTTCAATTTCAATTCACTATATATTAAAAACCTGAGCACATTTCCTTTCTAATTGTCACTCCTCAGGCATGCCTTTGTACAACAGGGATTAGACTTTGTCCTCCTTCCATCCCTTATTGTTTTCTAACATGTTATCTCTTCTACATTCAGTTTTTATGTTCATCTAGTATGTTTTGAAATTTCCACATTAATATTTAAATTCTAGACTTTTATATCTAGAATAATCTCTAGATTATATATATATATATATATATATATATATATATATATATATTCATGTATGTTGATACTCATAATCAATTTTTCCATCTTTAGTTATCAATATGTCAGTGTTAGTTTAACAAATGTTGTGGATAATTCTACTACTCTCTGGATCTTGTTTGTATCTATTTCTTCTTTTTTGTTTTTGTTTTTGTTTTTTTTTTTTTTTGGTTTTGTAAAATATTTTTTATTACATATTTTCCTCAATTACATTTCCAATGCTATCCCAAAAGTCCTCCATACCCCCCCCCACTTCCCTACCCACCCATTCTCATTTTTTTTTTTTTTTTGGCCCTGGCATCTATTTCTTATAATTGTTTCCTTATCCAGAGATAGTCACATTTGCACATGTTTGTATATTGCTATGGGTGTAATATATGTGTTGCCTCAGATGTATTTCAACAATAACTCACATTGACATTAGAGTTTTTAAAAAGATTTCAAATGGATGGAATGAGTACATTTGCTAAAGACACAGTGAGCTCGGTCTCTGCTAATACACAAAATGAAGACTGAAAGGAAGGCACTAATAAACCTGAAAGCTTGTCCTCATGTAAACCTAAATGTGCCAGAGTTTGATCTTGAACTGATGATCCTGTATAGAAGATCTCCAGCCTATAGGCTTTAGTTATAAGAGCCTGAGTAAATTAAGACATAAAATTAGTAATTATTTTAACAATATTTAGGTAGATCTTTTGAAATGACTTATATTTTTATTAAATTTATTTTCATGAATTCAATTATATTTATGTTTATAAATAGATCACATATTTTAAATATATTTATTATATTTATTTTACATTTAATTATTTTAATAATGATCTATTTTTCTCCCAAAGATACATAAAGGGTGATAATCTTCTCTGACAACTGAAGAATTCATCTGGATCAGTACTGAGTTCTAATTTTACTAAGTGATTAGTAAAAATTTATCTTCCATAATTTTCTATTCTCTGTTTTTAAAGATTCAAAAGTTGGCAATAATGGAGGGAGCATGATTGCCTGTTTATTTTAGTTTATCTCTAAGCACAACCATGAATTTCATTCCTGCCTTCAGCTACCCACAAGGAAAATTTGAAAACATTATAAAGAAATCCAGGGATCATATTATGCCATTAATTTTCAATTCAGATAATACTACTGTAAGGCACAGCAAAGAATGATAGCTTTTATAATATGCATATATAAACATGTATGCCTAAAACACACACCACACACACACACACACATATTCATCAGATAGAAATACTTCATTTAAACAAAAATTATATTATCTTCCTTGTTGATATATCAAATCAAAGAAATCCTTTTTGGGTATGTGTCTAAATGCATGTGTGGTTCTGGTACATATGCACTCTATAATTATTATGCAATAAAAATTAATATGAATTATAACATTTTGTACAATTATAACATTAAATAAGTTAATACATATGTTGTATATGCTACCAGCTGCAAGCAAGCTACAGAGTTGTAATATAGCATACATTATAAAATTTGTAATGTAATAAAATAGTATATGTAGCTATGAGCCTTGTGGGGTGAGAACTAAGTTACTGTAGAGTATTCTATTTTTTTCTCATAAATAATCATAGAATACCAGCACAATATATTGTGAAATATATATGTATATGCACATATATGTTTGTGGAAGTGTCTGTGTTGTATTTGTTTATATGTGATATATATGTAGTTCAGGTTGCATATTCCAGAATTTCAATTATGATACACATCATTCTAAGAATCAGCAGCATATCAGTGAACCAAATATATAAATCTTTTCTTTTATGTTTTACATCAAATCAAAGTTGGCATCAAGCAAACAGGATGTATTATGAATGCGTGTATTATAAACATAGTACCCAAACTTTAAACATGGTAAAAACTAGAAAACTGCAAGTATACAAATGGATTGGAGCAAAGAGAAAATGATTCTGATGTACAAGTGGGATGGTATCTTCTTTTTTGTCATCATTTGTATATTTTATGATTATAATATACATATCAAATACATTTGAAATTCCCATACAATATATTTGTTAATTCCATTAACAATAAAAATCAAACACGTCATTTTCATAGTATTTTACCAAAATATATATTAGTGAAAATATTTGAGTTACCAAGTCTAAGCAAGCCTCTTAATGAAATCAGACAAGACTACCCTGTGCCCACTTATTCTAGAATGTATTCTGTACACATATGTGTTCTTCATCATCTGCCGAGTGCCTTTCTCATGTATCTGTGTTTTATTCTTGCAACTTTATTCTTTGAAATGTAGAAGAATGCAAATAGATCCATATTTATCACCCTACAAAAAACTGAAGTACAACATAAAAGACTTCAACATTAAACTGACACACTAAATTTAATTGAAGAGAAAGTGGGAAGTAGCCTCAAACATATTGGCATAGAAGACAATTTCCAGATCAAACAGCAGTGGTTCAGGCTCTAAGATCAACAATTGATAAGTTGGACCTCATGAAACGGAAAAGCTTCTGTAAGGCAAAGGACACTGTTAGTAGGGCAAAACAACAGCCAATAGATTAAGAAAAGTTTGTCACTAACCTAGTGTCTGAGAGAGGGTTGATATTCAAAATATATGAAGAAAGTTCCCTAAGATATAGTGCCCTTCATTTCCATCTCAAAGTTAATGACTCAAAAACATGAATTTGGAAAAGTATCTCTAAACAGGAAGCATATGAACGAAGTCTATGCACTGATCAATACAACAATGTAGGCTTACTCAGAAGACAAATAGAAAGATAAATCCCAAGAAAAGGGAAACACTCAGTGTTCATATACTGCTGTTAAGTATAAGTAGTCAAACTCAGATGTACATGTGTGAGTTTCCTAGGTGACCCGATTAAGACACAAACAATGCCTACTGGTGTAATTCTAAGAGATATCAGGGACTGAAGAAATATACAAAGCAATGTAAACAAAACTCTTGGTCTATCAGAATCATGTAAAATTAATTGTATTCATCAACACAGAAATTTGGATTATTCGTGGCAGAAGATAGCTTCCTTTCACTCCTGATTCATGTGAGGGTTATTGGATTTGAATTTGCACGATGTTTTGGCAATAGTGCCATTCCTAACTTGGTATCTGGCATTACATGCGTAAATATCTAGTAATTATTTTATCTTTTCAAAGCTACATTATTAGTGAATCCTCCCATAATTTTCTTTATCTGCTAGAATTTCCCATCCCTTTAATTTAAACATCCTAATAGTTTAAATTCTGCCTCCTTTAACATTCAGTCACACTCTTATATTTTAAATGTTTCTTGAAAATTTCCCATCCCAACTGGGGACAGGAAAATCCTCTTTGCCATGATAGTTGTCTTGATCGCTACAATGTTGCCACACAGGTACTGTGCTTTGTATACTATTTTTTTCAAGATCCAATACTTAAACATCACAGTTCTTAGTTGTTGAATAAATAACCACTCCTGAAAAAATATGTGCAAATAATGTTAATCTGCAGGCAACTAACTTGGAAAAGTTATATTATAGCACATATTTGAAAAGTATCGATTTTTTCCTTTGTATCTTTTGAATCCAAGACATCTAAAATGCCTTCAGTTTCATGCTTTTTTTCCCTTTGCATTTATGCAGTCATAAGTAAATCATACTCCCTGTGTAATTTGTTATCTTAGGAAGTACTTTTAGGGGATAATGGTTGATAGTATGTCTTATACTTTTAAATGATTAAACAAAAATTGCTTATGATTCATTGGTAGGTGCATTCTCTTATTTTATTACATCATTTTTTGCAGACAAGATAAAAAAAATGCCCAAGGCTAATTATATCATTTTTCTCATATCCCATGTACAATAAATATACACAAGGTCTAGAAAGTCTGAGGTTTATAATATGTTAATTTTCCTTGTTTAAAAGATAAAACCAGTATAGTAGTATAGTAGGAACCTGTCAAAACATCTCCTATTGTGTAGAATTGTATGAATTAAACTTGTTGTTTTTTAATAATAAAGACAGAGTGTATGGCCACCCAAAGTGGAAGGAGGTTTTCATCAAGAGAAAGAGAAGTTCACACTCATGATGATACTAGGAATGTGACATTTTTACAGGCTCTTAGCCTTTCTTTAAAGATTTTCATCAGACACAACTCATCTCCAAGAAGGTCACAGTGTTAAGAAATGTCTTGTGACCTTAGCTTGGATCAGTAACTAGAAATTCACAGCAAATTTTAGGCAATTAAAGCTTATTCAGGTTAATAAAAAAATTTCTTACAAAAAATTCTTTTTTTCATGAGAACTCATATTTAAAATTTTTTTCTATTTGTTTTCTTATATATCAAGTAATGTATGGACAAAGCTTTTGTGGATGGTACTTGAGAGTGGTAAATAGTGAGTATGTTGGCCTTTAAGAAATATTTTAGTTGATCAAGTATGAGAATGCACATGCAAACTATTGCAATATGCTATGCAAACATCTTTGGGCCAACACAGAAGAGGGAATTTTTCTTTAATTATTCTTTTAGTTTCTAAAAACCATAAAGCTTCATATTTGTTCAATGTTAGCCAACAAATAATCTAAGTTATTAATCCTTACCTCTTAGCTTTTAGATATAAACTGGAACAGTTATCTACAAGAAAAAGTTTTTATTGTTTCCTTTTTTTCTTTTTTGATAGCACTTCTTCAGTTCAACAAAATGATGAATAGCAGAATATTATTGGAGTTTAAATATTTCTAAGAGAGCGATTCTTCACTCCCTGCTGTTTACAAGTAAAACATTGTCTACAAATAATACATTACATTAGCTGTCCTCTTTATCATAAGCCATGTTGAATACTTGTAACATTTATAAAAAGACACCGACTGATTGCAAGATGAGCGTTACCCTTGAGCAAATTATGAGCACATTTATTTCAGTCTTATGCGTTTGAAACTAATTTTCTGGTAATATCAAAAGTGTTCATAGAATTAACTTCCTGTCACTTCAGCAGTATTCAAGTGAATATTTTATGATTTTGCATTGCTGTATTTGTCTAGAGTTGTGACATGATCGAGTCATTCTCTGAGGGAAACACATTAATAATTAAAGTCTGTCCAATGTGGAGTGCTGGGGATGACAGCATAATTGTACATTTCCAGAGACCATCTTGCATGGTGGAGAAAGAGAATTGCCCCACCACCATTTAAATGTCAATTTCAAATTCTTTCTAAACTAAAACAGTGTTTTAGAGGAAAAGGGGGAGGGGGAGGGTTGATGTCAAATTTGGAATGCTCTCTTTATTTTAAAATGTGAGCTAAACGTGGATAACCTCCTTCACTCTTTCTTTCTCCTTCCCTTCTGTATTAACTGTCAGACAGAAGTTCTTTGGGCAACATAAAGCCATCCTGAGCTTTGAGGTAGGACTGTTTAAATGATAAATATTCCTTGCATAGATTAGCTCCATAGGAAAGAGCACAGCTGACACCAGAGCTCTGATTGCTCTCAGCTCTGAGGTTTGGGTCTTTTTTTAATGTAGATAACTTCAGCAATAATTTAAGATTTTAATCCACTTCCCAGTCAAACAGTAGTGGATGGATCACACTGGGTGGCTTATTTACGTTTCCTGTTCGGATTCTAAAAAAAAATTATTGGATTTTTAGGCGTGAGATTTAAAACTTTTTATCTGAGAGTCATATATTATATACATTAAAACTCACTTTTGTATTTCTTACCTAAACAAATTATACTGGGGAATTTTGCCTGGAGAAAGTCTAATACAACTAAATTCAATATAATCCAAGACTAAAGGCAGAGTAGTGATCCCAAAATAGGTTGAGGTGAAACTTGCAGTATAATGATGGAGTCAAACTTTCAACTGAAAATCATTTTGTTTTGAATATATCCATTCTTTAAAAAATAATAAGCCTTTTTATATTATGCATTATTGGCTAGATAATTACATATTTTTTAAATCCTCTGTTCTAGAATTTATCCTAAAGACAAAACAGTATGATTATATTTAAACACATCTAAACACATTTAAACATCTAAACACATTTAAACACAATATAGTACATTGCTGTTTTATTCAAACCAAAATAGTGAGTTAATAAAAGTAAAATAGTTCTTAAATAAATAAAATTATTTATATTTTTAAATATTTTAGTGATGCAAATGAAATAGTTCAATGGCTAGAAAACTGGTCTTTTGCTGTTTTTTTTCCCATTTATTTCTTCATTCAATCTACAAATACTCATTAAATATATTGTGTAAAGTTAGTATTTTTGATCATGGAAATACAACAATGCAGAGACCACTCATGGTTGAAAGAACCAGTATTCCAGAAGAATGAATAATGGTCAATGCTGGAAGGTATGATGTTGCATGAAAGGATCATGAGACTACTCACTTAGCACAAGATTTTCAGAAGCAGAAGATGAGTTAAATTCTAAGATGTCTCAAAGCAGAAGACTCCAAAGTGAGAGGCTGTGAGAGAGAGACTGGAGTCAACTTCTTGGGAGGAGGATGCAGCAGAAGGTGAGGCTAAGAGGAAAGGTCCAGAACTAAATTCTGTCACCAGGATGTACATGGTCAGAATAATGAACTGACTCTCGCACATCGTCCTCTGATCAACACAGGCATACCACAACTCCACCATTTGCCTAAATAAATGAGTGTAAAAATATTTTTTGTTGTTGTTTTAAGGTCTCACTATGTGGCCATAGCTGGCCTAAAAGTCTCTATGCAAATCAGGCTAGCCTGGATCTCTAAGGGATATATTTGCCCCTGCTCTCTTCACAGCCAAGTGCTGGAATTAAAGCAGTTCCTATCAATAAAAAGCTTAAAGATAATTTTAAAAAACACTCAAGGTTTGCTTTTTTATAATTTCTATATTGGATAGCACTTCTTCCTTGCAGTAGGCAATATTAATTTTTTTAAAAGTTCATAAAATAAAAGGGACATATCCAAAATGTCTAGGATATCTGAAACTACAATTACTAAAGCCAGATATTATAATACTCAGTGGTGAGGCACAGTAGCTGCTATTTTTATTTTGTTTTTGTTAGCAATAAGTTCTAGAAGAAAGAAGCAAATGACAAAACACCCCTCAGCAATTTTGGAATTTATTCAGAAACCTATCTTCCAGACGACATTTTGTTGTCAAAACAATTCCCTACGTTTCTCCACATTCTACATCTCTATTGAGACACCCTGGCAGAATGGTTGCCAACCTCTCAAAGAGCCTACAAGAACTCGCCATCATTATGACCATTGTCCTACATGAACTTAGTACACAAAATAAACTTTTGGGTTTTAAAATTATCTTCTCAGGTTTGGAGAACTGAACTGTGTTTTATCAAAGACTTCAGTTAATGTCTTTCAAAGTCTATGCAATTCATTCTCAGTATGTCAGGTGAAATTAATTGTCAATTAGTGATTATGTTGGGAGAATACACATCTAGCTTCTGAAATGTCTTTTTTATTTTTGAAAAATAAAACAAACACGACTGTCCAAAAAAAAAAAAAAAAAAAAAAAAAAAAAAAAAAAAAAAAAAAAAAAAGGAAAGGAAAGAGAAAAGGAAAGGAAAGAGAAAAGAATCAATGAGATGATGCCTAATGATATTCTGATATCCTAATAGATGGGTGCTTTGCCAGTTGCCATGAGAGACACTTTCTCTGGCAACAGATGGGAATGGGTGCAGAGACCCATGGCCAAACATTAAGGGGAGGAAAGTTCGAACTGGAGGTCTTCATTGGATCCTTCCCCTTAGAGATCAGGAGCCTGTGTGGAGGGGGAGGAATGACTGTAGAAGTCAGAGGGAATGGGGGGCACAAGGGGAACATGCCTACTGAATCAACTCAGCAAAACTCATAAGGGCTCACAAAGACTGAAACAACAATCATGGGACCTGCATGAGTCTACACCAGGTCCACTGCATATACATTATGGCCGTTAGCTTAGTGTTCTTGTGGGACGCCTAGCAGTGGGAACTTGTATGCCTCTGACACTTTTGCGTGCTCTTGGGTTGCCTTGTCCAGTACCCAAATGAGTACTTGTAATTTGTCTTGTCACATTTGGTTGTTGTCCTTTGGAAGCCTGCTCATTTCTGGAGAGAGAGAGAGAGAGAGAGAGAGAGAGAGAGAGAATGTTATCAGAATCAGGGTAAGATGCTGTGCTGCCTCTGCCTCTGGGTAGTTTTAAGGAAGAAGAATCCATTGTACTGAAAGATCCACAGATGTAACAATGTTTCAATTGCATGGGGAAGGAGACAGTTGTCTGGGAGTCTGCATGAAATTCTAAACTCAGAGGCAGACTGAAAGCTTGAATAACTAAGGCCTCCTCCCTCCATTTTAAGTGCCCAAAACTCTTATATTTATAATTAGAAAATAATATAACAGTAAAGTTGAGCAATCACACATAAAACTATGCTATGTGTGAATATTAAATATATCTTATGATTCTCTGTGATACTCAGAGCCCCAGGTGAAATTTCTAGAGCTAAACAGCTTTTAATTGTTATACAACACACACACACACACACACACACACACACACACACACACACACACACACACATACAAGTGGGGAGGTGGGGGGAGAGAGAGAGAGAGAAAGAGAGAGAGAGAATCTCATAGACATTTATTTCTCTGACATATAAACCTCTATCTTGTGTATCATCAGAAGTTTATGCTCAATGTTAATTTATTTTTTTACGAAAAAAATAAAGTTGGCTCTCTTTTCACAAGATCACATATCAATAAAATTATATTGAGAATAATATGTTTTTCAGCATCCAGCTATACCATTCTTGGGTATATACCCAAAGTGCTCTGTCTCTTACTGTAGAGATACTTGTTCATCTATGTCGTTGCTCTATTGGAAATAGTATAGATGTCCATCAAGTAATGAGTGGATAGTGAAAATGTGATACATGTATACAAGCTTTCAAACTAAACAAAAAAAAGTGAAAAAATAAAGTTCACCGTCAATGGATAGAAAAAAAAAAAGAATGATATGCTTTCTCTTTGTTGAATGCTCAAAATAATCTGAATGACTTGGGCATAAAAGGACTCAGGATACAGATCCTTGCATATAAAGCCTGGAGCTCATGATCCATTGCCATCAACAACTCCAAAAAAGTTGAAGTATCTCCACCAACAGACATCACTTTTTCTGGCTCTCTGCACTACCAGTTTTTATCAAGAAGGTGTTGATGTGATTTTCATACGCAAGTAAAAATATATCGAATGTACTCTGACTCATCTAGACCCATAAGAGAATTCTGAAGTAAAAAGACTGGTTTCCACTTTCCTGACATTTAGACATTCGTGGCAGATCTCTGCTCCATGCTTTGGTGATCCACAGCACGGGAATGACAATAGAACAAATGATGGGGATTTGTGGGCAGTGTGGCAAAGCCTGGTCAAATTGAATGTGATCATGATGAAAATGAGTTGCCATCATCACAGTTTAATCTACATTATTTTAAGAACATTTCGGCAATGTTACAGACTTCTGATCAATATCTGTTATATTTGGAAAGAAAATACTTAAGGATTGAGTTGTTATATATCATCTATGTAAATGAATATACTAGTGCTTCTTCTGTCCCTTCTGAACTATTGTTGTGTGTAGATTGTCAAGTCTTTTCTTAGTTTAAGCTAAAAAGAAAATGATAGCAGGTTTTGAGATAGGGTTCTGTCTGTAAAACTCGTGATGTCTTTTCTCTGTGTCCTAGAAAACATTTCAAGTAGCTGAAGTGCCAGCCTATAGACATGTTCCAACATTTCCTAGGAACTCCTTTGACATACAATGTGAGGGCAGTCATCTTTATGATAATCTTTCCTATTGGTTTAGTTGTCATTCAGATCAGCTCAGGTGTTTTAATGAATTCTTGGCTGTGCCTTCAAATCTAAAGGGTATAACTGTCCTTAGACTCTCACGTTTTATGCTCACAGCTTGTGAATGATGCTGTATTTTCAGAGGGATGAACTGATCTTGTTCTTGAAATCTCTCATAAATGTCTCATCTAGCTTTCTACTAGCTGTCTATTCTTATTTCTTTTTTTTCAGTTCAGAGCTGTTTTCTCAACAAGTTTTTTTGTTTCTCTGATTAGAATTATTCTCCATGGAGACCACAAAAGTATCCATGCTCTCCAGTAAACAACCCACTTCCCACATGCCCTTGCAACAGGCAAGCACTTCTGTCCTGATTTACATTGCTGTGGCTTATTCCAGACCTCTCAAGGATACCACTGATGCAAATAAGACACTTAGTCACCCCCTTATGTCTGTGATTCCAGAAGAAGACGGTACTTTTCCAAGATTTATCGAGATGTGTGTCTTCTCCTTTGCCTGTCCTTGATTGGGTCTAACTTTTGCAATGCTTGACAGCAATTTATTAAAGAAACAAGGCTGGGTTTGTGAATAGCTTCTACCATCATTGATGAGGCTGAATTTTCTCAACATGTTTTTATTATCTCTATTGGCTTTAGGAATCAAGTAGAAAATGAATCTTTATAGTATAATTTTTTTCTTGCTTTCCTTTCATTTACTAATCTTAATTTCATTCTTCCACTTGCTTTGTAATACCTTTCTAACATTCCCTAAATTAGAAAACCATGCTTTAATGTTTTACCAAACTTCTTCCATCTCTCCTTTTAGATGCCATTTCTGTTATCCTTGCTCTGTTGTTCTTTTCTAGAAGTGGCTAGCAGAAAAGGCAGGAACAAAGGCAATACTTACTCATATGTCACAAAAAATCAGTGCCTAGCATATGGTAAAGTTCTCTATTCTCTTTCAATGCCATGAGTAGAGAACAATGACCATCTAATTATTGCTTAGGGAGATGATTCTTCTTAACAGTTATACATGTGGTTTTATTTAATCTTTAAAAAGTTTAAAATGGTAAGCCTAAATTACCAACCCAGTGTACAGATGCAGAATAAAAATCTGTAAAAGTGTAGCAATGTAAGTCCTTATCACTCAGGTAACCCAAGTATTTTTTAACTTTTCCATGATATAGCTAAAAAGGCCTTACCCCGAACAAGCAGAAAATACATGCATGTATTTACTATAAATTTGAATAGGCAATGTTTTTTAATCAATGTGATGATGAAACAAAGATTTCACATGTAAGGATATCTGAAATGGAAATCTGTCTATCACCAGTATGGAAGGGTCTTGAGAGCTGGTTCAATACAATTCTGAGTATGGATGGCCAACTTGGACTTTTGAGTTACCAGTAATTCCATCAAATGATATTCCATGCTTCCAAACTCTTGGTCAAGACTATAATCTTGTGTTCCCATTGAATACCCTTGATTAGGACATTTGGAGAAAGGATATGAAGCACTATAGCTATCTTCTGATAACTGCAATTTTAATTTTCTTTGGAAATATTCTAAGTAGGAAGTTTATGAGCCACAGGGAGGCAGTTAGTCAACTTTATTGTATAAATTCTAAGTTTTATTATATAATATGTAATAAATGAGAGGTTAAATAACATATTATATCTTATTTATGTAGTGGGATGTTAGACATTAAGAAAAAGCCAGGTTCTAGTACATAAAGGAAACCCACAGATTATAGCAAACAAAGGAACCAAGATTCAAAACTGTAGACTATATGGTTGTCATGAAACTAAAATGATCATTTGTTATGATGTGCACTTAAGATTTATGTACTTTCTTGTAAATTGTGATTGAGTTTAAAATAAGAGTTCTTGAACTGAAAAATACAGGTGTGATCTTAGAGTACTTTTTACACTCCTCATAACCACGCTTCCTTCAGGTTAAGCACTTTTATAACAGTTAAAAGCTTAAGTTCAAGGGCATCATGTGAATGTGCCTTCAAAACATGAAAGAAAACTAGACCTTCCTCACTTCTGTAATTTTCTCTGTGAAGTTTGGCTTTCCAAGACATTTTCTCAATACATCAAGAAAAGGAAAATAAATCAACCTTTCCATCTGAAAGTAGATGTTCAGCGTGTAGTTTGTCATACCTCACCTTGATTATCGGGTGGAATATTTTTATCATCAGTATCACTAATTAGTTTAGTCATGAGTTCTGACACTTTATCTGGCACTATATTTCTAAGGGGACTATGAATTAGGAAATCTTTACATTTTAATACGGTCATCGTCTGGAGAAAATGCCTCATACTAGTAAACAACAGTTAACAAAAGATCAAGTTATTAGTGAATATTTTAAGGTTTATTTTCTTCAATTAAGAAGAAATTATAAAATGTCTTAGAAAAATACAAATGTTCTATGTTAGTTGATTAGAGATGCTCTAAAAATAATATTAAAAATTTCATTATTTATATAATGTAAATACTTTGCTTCAGCATTCTTGAGGCAAGAACTGCATGAAGCAAATTGTGACGGTATGGTTTCTACTGAACTCTACCCCAGTACCCACTTACTGATGCTTTGCACATGGCATCCTTACTATGGACCAACAAAACTCCACATTTCCACTTTTGAAAATGACACCAAACTTCTTGGATCTTACACCCACTCCATTAGGAACATATATTGACTAACTATATCTTCAAAGACCTATCCTGACCAAAAGTATAGCAATAAAAAAGAAGTCATTTCTAGGTAATAGAGAATAGAATAAAACGGAAAATGGAAATTGTAGAGAAGAAACACACAATTAAATTTCCAGCACAGATTTGAATTATGCTGAGTAATTCCAATAAATCATGGCTTTAAAATGTTAACATAAATCTACTTTTTTCCCATGGAAAATAAATTGCTGACAACATCTAAAAATTTTCAAATCTATGTCTTAAAATATTCAAGACTTAGTCTATCAGAGTTCTAATTATGACTCATTAGGTAAATACTTAAAATATTCATCTCTTGAAATTTACAAATAGCTGCACTGAACTGGGTTTATTTTGACATTTGTTTTAGATGACATATGGAAAATGTAAAAACCATAGAAAAAAAACCTCAGATATAAAATTAAGAAGAGATATTTGATGTGCACTGGCAGCTAAGGAGCCCTTATATTGCTAATAATGTTTCCTTGAATAAATAGCTAATACTATTCTAAAAGTTAGTTTTAAATTAAAAGTGTAGAGAACTCATGTGACATATTATATTCTCCTTTCCCATAATTAATTTTTTAGTGTGCTGTGACAGTTATACTCATGTGAATAATTGAATTGCATTGAATTAACTCTTCTTCACCCACCATCTCTACTTTCCCCTACCCTATCAACTTCACTCATCCCAAGCAGAGTCCCTTCCCCAGATTCATATCTTTCAATTTGATTTTGTGATCATTATGTTGGAACAATCCATTAAAACCAGGTATGGTCAACTGTGAGTATGAACCAGAATTCAATGATTACTTCTACCTTGATCTATCAGTAGCAAGCAGTTGAACACCGAGGTCTAGTGCCCTGCTGAGTTCTGCCTGCACCCTTGCCTGATTATCAATAGCTCTATTCTTTCACAGATACCATATGAGCCTTTGCAAGCACTGTGAGATTCTTTTGATGATTGTCTTACTGAGAAGATAGCATTTTGCTGTTGTTTTCCTTATATCTAGGCTCTTACATTATTTACCTTTCCCCCTTTAAACAATGTTCTATGAGCTCCTTAGAAAGGAGAGCATAAAGTCATGTTTAGGACTGAGGACTCATCTATAACTTATTCTTACCACCTGTATAGTTGTGAGTCTCTGCATTCCCCACTATTCACCAGAGAAAAATATCTCTGATTAAGATAGAGAGTAGACATAAACATCAGTATTTAGAATACAGTTTGATACCAGGTCAATTCATCTGCAGTATTCACATTACCTCCTAAACCTATGATGTCTTCTAGCGTGACTTGTTGAACAGACTTGAAACACAGTCTGTAGAGTTCACCCTGAGAATTGAGCCTCAAATCCAGTCAAACAGCACAGGGTTACTTCCATAACAAAGTGTTGCTATTACAGAATTGTGCATGTCTTGCCTTGCAGATTGGTCATGTAGATTATAGTGGTTTTTTTTATTAGATATTTTCTTCATTTACATTTCAAATGCTATCCCCAAAGTCCCCTATACCCTCCCCTCGCCCTGCTCCCCAATCCACCCACTCCCACTTCCTGGCCCTGGTTTTCCTCTCTACTGAGGCATATAAAATTTGCAAGAGCAATTTGCCTCTCTTCCCAATGATAGCTGACTGGGCTGTCTTCTGCTATATATGCAGCCAGAGACACGAGCTCTGGGGTTACTGGTTAGTTCATCTTGTTGCTCATCCTATAGGACTGCAGACCCCTTCAGCTCCTTGGGGACTTTCTATAGCTCCTCCATTGGGGGCCCTTTGTTCCATCCAATAGATGACTCTGAGAATCCACTTCTGTATTTGCTATATCAAATACAAGAGACAGCTATATCAGGGTCCTGTCAGCATAATCTTGCTGGCATATGCAATAGTGTCTGGGTTTGGTGGCAATTTATGGGATGGATCCCTGGGTGGGGGATTCTCTGGATGTTCCTTCTTTCCATCTCAGCTTCAAACTTTATTTCTGTTCCCCATTCCAAGTAGGAATGAAGTATCCATAAAGTTTTGAAAGCTGAATAAGAATATTGTTTCATTTTTTTCTCCCCAAAGCAGCTTGATTGACCAAACTTGGTGACCAGAAAGCCCAAGGCACTCTCCTGTCTCAGCAACAGGATAAAAAATTCCTACAGCCATACCCAACGTTTGCATGTGGGTGCCAGAAATTCTAACTCATACTCTCCTACTTTCAAGATATGGACTTTTCTCAGATAGCAAGTTTCGGTTTCCTAATAGTTATCAGTTTTAAAAATTAAACAGCTGCTCTTCATTTTTTTTAATTTGAAGAATATAACAGACACATGTAAAATCACCTTATTTCTCTGAAAATGTTGCTTGCTGCTTGATTAAATTATTTTTAACATGAATTTTTCTACAAAACATGTTTCTTTCTGCAGGACTATTTCTACCCCATCGGAACTCAGTTATTTAAATTCTACCTATGTATGTATGTATGTATGTATGTATGCATGCATGTATGCATGCGTTCATTTATTGAGAAGGGCTCTCTTCTGTCCCAGAATGGACTTGAATTCTCTAGTCAAGGATTACCTTATACTTCTAATAGCTTCTTGTCATATATAAGTTTTGGGATCATATGTGCCCCCAACCACACTTCCTTTATGTGGTACTGGAGAAGTTGTCCAAGTATTGCCTGAAAGCCAAGAACTCTACCAACTGAGTTGCTGTCAAATGTCATCTCATCTCCTTAATTGATATACATGTGGAGTTACAGACAACTTCTTCCACCATAAAGTATGTAAATACATGTAAAGTTATGACAAAAATGATAGAACACTCAGAATTGCCCATTAGGACTTAGTGATGATGTGTTCCCTTGGATTCAGTGTTTAGAATGATTGTACAATTCACAGGGGTCATTCAGATAATGAATTCAACAAAGCTCTGAATTGATTTCCCATGCTCTAAGTGGGGTTTCATTCCCATTGGATGCTCATTTGAACGTGAGTACTTTCAGAAAATCTTGACCCCAACTGTAAGTCTGTGTTTCCTTCCCACTGTGTACTTTCTCAGCACAAACCTGCTGCGACTTTTCACTTAGGATTAATGGTCCAGGCTCTCAGTACAGGTCTGTTTACTCACTTTTTAGTCCAAATGATTGAATTAAGAAACTGACATAGGTAGAACCACAAAATTTGTTTTCTAAAAATGGGCTGATACATCCTTCCTCATGAGAAGCATGCTCAGCAAGGCATGCAGAAGGGAGAAAGAATGTTAGGGAGTTTATATTATAAAAAAACGAACCAGAAATTGATATTTAAAATCAAGGAAGTGAATCAAAGGAGAATGGGTTGCTCTTCTTGAATCAATATTGATATCAAAAGAAATCGCAATATACTCTCTGTCCATTGACGAATGATGAGAGAGTACTATAGATGAATGTATCATTCAATACTAGGAGGAAATAAGCATTTCAGTTAAGAGAAACTTTTCAAATGCATTCATTTGGAAATTACAAAGTACCTTACAACAGTCTGTGTTACACAAAGGCCAAACCAAATTGAAAACACACACACACTATATATATATGAATGAGGTATAGTTCGAAAAGTTTACTATTTTTGACTGTAGGAATAAATCTGAGTGTTGTTCACTTGATGATTGTCTGTGTTGGAATGTGTCTTATTTATTGGCTCACAACTATTTATTGGTGTTGAAGTTAAACTCTCATTTTGTAAAAATGGTATAATATTTATACAAGCACCAATCTATGTTTAAATCTATGGAACAAAAAAGAGTCCTTGTAAATCTTCTACTTGATTTACAAGAACTTTGTCAAGTAAATATCTTGTTGATATCTGGGGTGATGGTGACTGAGAATGGGTGGGGAGCAACCATGAATTGAGAAGGTCATTCCTGGTCTTTGTTTTTCTAGTCATCTAATTTAGGGAGGCTATCACATTTGGACTCCCTACTCTAGAAAGTAGAAGGGAGTATGTTGTCCAGTCATAAACTAGAGAAGAAAGGGGCTGTAAAGTCAAGATAAAATGCTTTCACATGATGACTATAAGTTGATCCCCCAGAGTTAAGAATAATTATAACTAATAAACAATACATCAGACTTTGCCATTGAAAGCATTGCTTCAAAAAATACCTATTTTTGTTCAACCAATATGCCACACCACAAATATGACTATGCGATTACATACAGATGATGCTCATTTTGCTATATGTCTAAGGTCATATCATTACTGAGTAGAATCCAAATGAGATATCCTTACCTACATAGAGCATTAGTCAAACACAATATACATGACCAATGTAGAATTTTATTCTTAATAGCAAAGAGTGTGTTTGTTGTTTGTTGGGTTAAGTTGGATTTATTTTGCTACTTGCTACTTTGGTTACCAATAACTAATAACAACTAGGAGGGTATCTTTGTTCTATCACAAGTTTCAATCAAATTGAAATCCAAGAGGAAAGCAAAAATGAAAACAAAAGAAAAAAATAATCAAAAGCATACTTTCCTTCTAAAAACAAATCTGTATTTCAGTTTTGTATTTTAAAATCATTTAGATTTCCTACAGTCAAACTGCAATGCTTTGTGTTTTAGGGGAAGTTAGATAATATCTCAAATATAATTATTGCTTATGGGAGATGTCTCTTAGGAACAATTAACATGTGAATGTATTCTGTAATAATTTACTTAATTACTAGTAAAAATGAAGTGAAATTTAATTAGAAGGAAATGCAGAATTTGAACTTTTGGTTTTCTTTTTATTTGTTTGTTTTGTTTTATTTGAAAGCTTTTTGATTATGTTGAATGGTTGGTTTGTTGCAGTTTGGTGCTCAGATTTAAATGCCCCAGACCTGATCTTGATGTGACACAATTCTCTTCAAAGGGGCACAATGTGATTCAGCTCATTAGCTATGGCAGCATCAAAATTCAGAACCTATATGTCTCTCCACCTAACTAGGGTGAATTTGAATTCATATTGCTACAGACATTTATATAAATTTGAAATTTGTGGTGATATCACTGTCCTCTGAAAGACAAAGAATATATTTCCATTTAAACACTTGAAGCTTTAGACAATTAAAGATGGTGGGGAGGGGATGTGTCATAGTTATCAGTAGTGTAGAAACTAGCACCACATTACCTTGGCAACTTTGTTAAAACAAACAAAAACAAAAACAAACAGTCCTGAAGGTAAAGGATTGGGGTACTAGGGGCTTGGAAAGAAAAGAGATCTAGTGCCTGGATGTAGAAGATGAAAGAGGATAATAGAGAAACCTTGATCAAAGGAGTGTGTGTGTGTGTGTGTGTGTGTGTGTGTGTGTGTGTGTATGATAGTGTTTGTGTGTATGATAGTGTGTGTGAGTGTGTGAGAGAGAGATAGTTTGTATGTGTGTGTGTGATAGTGTGTATGCGTGTGTGTGAATTTTTAATGGAATGTTTTCCCAATGAGATGTTGGATCTTGTAGAAATATTCATTATTTGTATCCATATGATTCCAAATAATAAAATGTTCAATATTTAAAAAAAAAATTTCCAACCAAGACCATTGCTTGCAGCTGAAGCTTTCTTTAGTGGGAATGATATATTAAACTTCACTTGATGGAAGATAATCAGGGAAAAGGCAAGCTTCTCCCAGTTAGACCCCCTTTTTTCTCATGCATACTAAAGGTAATTTTATGACTCTCTCTTAATGGAAAGATCTAAGCTAGATTAAGAGGGCTCTCCAGTTCCCTCCTACAGCCCAGCTTGCACTGAAGCGCTGTAAAGGAACTATATGCATTGGAATTCTCCTATGCATTAGTTCTTCAATCTTTAACATGTCTTTGAAGTCACCGGCTTCAGAGTTTCTTTGTTAATGAAAATGGAAAGGAGCGGTCATCGCTGTCTCTAATACAGAGGTCTTTTTCTGTATGTCTAATTTGTTTTATCACAAGAAGGGAGCATTTAGATAGCGTTAATTTTATTCATAAGAGAATGAATGAATTAAAAAGTATTTCCATACAGCTATAAAAGTAAAAATTAGAAATATATTATAAATAAGTTGCCATTCTCAATCACTTCAAAATACCATTCTACACAGTAAAATATAGTGTGGCTATCTGTAGCTTATTCAAAAATAATATGTTTACACATATTTCCACCTAACATTTTTAATGGAATGCTTTCCCAATGAGATGCATTTAACTCAAGTTGGGAGACATCTCCTTTTGAAATAAATATTTGAAGTTAATAGCACTCTATAAATAAGAAAATAAAACTTCAGAGAATTATGTCTAAAATATACACTTCACATAAAAAGATTTTGATACAATTATTGCTATATTCAAGCAAAACATGGTCTCCTATTTATCTTTTAATATTCAAGACATCATAGTTTTATTAGAAAAGAAAATATAAAATGTTTGAACTTTAAAGTTAATCTATTCATCACCTAGTATGGAAAGGTTAATATTACTTTTGAGTCTTCATTTCAGTTTTAGTAAAATTGGTGAGACCAGAGCATCTATGTTGGAGTGGATGTTGAGAATTTTAAAACAATACATCACTGTACCATAATCAACGTTATATGCAATGAAATGTATTTCTCCACCAAGATTTTATTTATAACTCTTTTGGGTGTAAGTGCTTGAATATGTTTTCCTTTATAGAGAATTCATAGTTTCATCATTGAGCAATCCCTCACGGTCCATATTAACTTCACAGAGAATTACTTTCTCTTATTTTCTTCAGAACCAGGAAGTGTGATCTAATAAGAAAAACATATCTATATTATACTGAAAGTCATCTGGAAATGTGCTTTTCTGTGACAACCATGTCCAAATCTACGATTGGAGAATAATGTCACCTAATTTATTAAATACTAAAGATTATTCATAGTCCAGATTTTTTCAAGAAATTTAAGAGTGTAAAACCTAGTCAATCTTAGCAGACATTGCTTTTGTAAATAGGAAAAGAATGGTTTAAGAAGATCATCAATAAATGATAAAAAAATTGATGGTAGATGAGAATTCCAAAGAAAATGTAAGGATAAACCAGTAAGATGATGCTACAATGGGCATCAGTAGGGCAGGAAAAGGACCAGGACTCTGTTGGGAAAGAGCTGGCAGTCCTGAGATGAGTTTCTCTTGTTGCACCATCTCCTGAGCAGTTCATAGTCATGCTGTGGTACCATCTCCTGAAGAGATCACAGTGATGCTGGGGGCTGCAAGCGGGTGGCTCCCATGTGTCTTCATGTTTAGACCCTTTGACAACAGCTCACTTGTCCTGCAGCTCTTACTAATTTAAACTCCTTCTTGCCTTATTTTTTCTCTTTCAAGATAATTTATGTATTGCTTTCTGAACTCCCTTCCAATGTACTCATTTTATGGTCTGCTATACTTCATCTACTCTTAAATGCTTTTCTCATATAATTCACTTTTTTTTTAAACGATGAAAATCCAATTTTACTTTACTACACCCTATCCTCTCATTCATGTGTGTCCATATGTGTGGGAATATGTGTTCCAAGGTGCACATGTGGAAGTCACAGGACAAACGGTAAGAACTGTTTTCTCCTTCCACCATGTGGGGCACAGCAAGTGCAGGCTGTCAGGCTTAGTTGGCAAGCACCCTTATTTCCTAAACTACCTGGACAGCCGTGTGTGTGTGTGTGTGTGTGTGTGTGTGTGTGTGTGTGTGAGAGAGAGAGAGAGAGAGAGAGACAGAGACAGAGACAGAGACAGAGAGAGACAGAGAGAGACAGAGAGAGACAGAGAGAGACAGAGAGAGAGAGAAGTATGTATTTGTGTGTGTGTGTGTGTGTGTGAATGAGAGAGAGAGAGAGAAAGACAGAGACAGAGACAGAGAGAGACAGAGAGAGACAGAGAGACAGAGAGAGACAGAGAGAGAGAAGTATGTATTTGTGTGTGTTTGTGTGTGTGTGTTTATTTATACACAAAGATATATTCTATAGTACACTCTTTTGTTTCTAGTTTAAATAACACACAAGCATCTTAGTCTCCCATTATACACTATCTGAGAGAGATGGAAAGCAGGCTGAAAACAATCCTGGGTTTAGTTCTCCAAAAAGCACCATTGATTTCTTTTTTTCCTTTATAAAGTGACTCCTATTTTGTCAGCATGAGCTTCCTTGAAACTTTGTGTGTGTGTTTGTGTGTTGGGGGTGTCTCTGTATAATTATTGATTCCTAGAGTCAATATACTTCTAAATCTACTTATTATTGTGTACAATATCTTATACACTCAAAATTTATATTTTATATGTCATTTCCACACTTGAGGTTTTGAATGATCACTCATTTTACATAATATTTTTATTACTAAGTTGTAGTCTCTGATGAGAATAATTTTAATGAAATAATAATTATAAAACCACTTGGATCTAGCTAATTTTACAATTTTACTTTAAAATGTGTTAGATGTGTGTGTGTGTGTGTGTGTGTATGTATGTGTGTGTGTGTGTGTGTGTGTTGTGGATAATGTGAGGATTTGTGTACATATATAGTGTGTGTTTTTCTGGAATTGATTCTTCTTTTTCATGTTACATGGAAGCAAGTTCCATCTTGCTTCTGAAAAAGCACTCTGTACTTCATACTAATTGCACTCCTAGGTTTAAGCTTATTCTTCTATTTTGTGACTTGCTATTTCCTATTTTTGTAACAATAATTTGTTTTTATTATGTGTATGCACCTTTCTATGCATTGTAAGCAACAGTTACTAATGAGAACAAAGGTTACTTAACTATAGCCACGATATCAATATTGACTATTATAGGCATTACATTTAATTCATACAATAATTCTCTTTCTTATATTTATTATTTCTCTTGCTTTAGAAAGGAGAAAACAATAACTTTGAAGGATGCAGATATTAAGGTAGAGAACTCAAGAATTTTACTTCCTCATTAAAACACAGACTACTAATAACCACTGCTCTCATACTATTACAAAGTTGAAACTCCCATTGACATAGATCTGTGTGGAGCACTAAAGGGCATCCTTAACATCGTAGTCCGTGCCTAACGCTTTCTAGATTAAAGCCCTGAATGAATAACCATGCTTGTGTGGCTCAGACAAGATGCTACAATGAATCTGATGAAGCACTGATCTAGGTTGCAAACACTGGGCTCATTCCACACAGCACCTGTGCATCTATGCGAACCTTCATTTTCCTGCTCAATATTAACTGGAAGTAAACCAGCCTTTTAATCCTCAAGTAGACTGTGTAATGACTCGCATGGTTTTGAGATGGACAATGCATAGGGAAGAACTTTAAATGGCCCCAGTGAAGAAGGAAATGCCCACAGATGTCAAAGCAGGCATTGTCTGAGTGAGGTGTGTGTTTACCTGTGACCACCCCGAGAACTTGTCATAATGTGCTCATAATCTAGAAACTTGGCTATCAGAATGAACACGGTAGAACAAGCCTTACTTCTTGCTCCAAAGCCTTATCTTCATATAAATGCAATTTAATTTCTTTAATAAACTGCTGGCTGATTGCAGAACATATCTTCCTTAATTTTCCTAGCAAAAGTTCAGTATCCTAGAGGAGCCTCGTGGACCCAGCTTGGGCTGGGACTTAGACATCAGTCACAGGACTGAGAGTGAACTGCACTGTTTAGTTCAACTTCCCCTTGGGATGGAGTTGCTTATGAAAGTGGCTCCAGTACACTAACTCCCTTAATAGACATAGAAGAAAGCAGAGTCTTTTAGGAAACCCTGTGATTACTTGTCATAAATTAGCTTAGCGTGCAAGATATAATTTATTTCTGGCTGGGTCTTTCTCCCAGCTAGGTTATGCTATATACTACACAGACATACATACAAAAAGTGCAAAAGAAAAAGTCAAGAGTTATAATTACATTCACATGTTGGCTAATTGGGCCCTTCGGGGCCTTCTTTCTAATTATAAGAGGGCAGAGAAAGAAGAAATCTTGCTAACAGCAAATACACACAGAATGAATATGAGTTTAAATGGGTTGTACTGGCTACATAAAAGCTCTAAAACTTGATAAGAAAGGGATGATATCACTTGCCAAACATCTCCTACACATTAAAAATAAAATCAGGCCTGTAGCAGTATCATTCACAGAATACAAGATGAGAAAATATATATTTAAAATGGATTCACTAAGACAAAAGAGAACTTTCAAATACAGATCTTAGGTGGGTGTGTTTATTATATATCTGTTTTAGAAAATCAGGACATTTTTAAGTTACTTTAGTATTATAAATTATTAAAAAGAAAACCCACCTAGGTAGCAAATTGAAAACATGTATGACTTTTGTAAGGCAAAAGGGAAAACTACATACAGTATTTACAAATAATCTTCAAAATCTCCAGAGAGTTTGATTTTAACCTGTGACATGTAAATTTTTGTTTTAACTTGGTAATAAAAGCAAAATGAGATTTTGATTCTTGGCATTGGAATACTGGGAGGTACTAGTCTGATAACTTTTAAGCTAAGATTTAATTCACCTACCTTCAGTTTCTCTTGGGGCTGCTAGATGCTTCAAAGAGTGTCCCACATTAGAGCAAATTGTGGAATTTTACAAGGTTGTAATTCATTTTCCTTCCCGTGGAGTGGTACCCTTTTGACATGCCTATAAAATCTGAGTGTTTATAGTACATGTGTACATAATATCACATTACACCTCCTAACCCAGATAAACTGGCAAGAATGCTGAGGCTCAATGGGGAAAGATTGCCTTTATCTCTTAAAACTGTCATTTTAATTTCCACACTAGACAACGCCATAGATGTAAGATGACTTAAGTTCTTAGTGGCTGTAAGACCACAATCTTGTAATGTTTCTAATTTAGTACCTAATCAAATTGCTTTGCATTTAGTATTCTGATCTTAATTTATGTGCATTGGTCTATGCTGCTTACGTTAGTACACCCAAAGGAACAGTGTATTATAGAGCATTCTAAATGCAGTCGTCTTCTCTGACTTATACTGTGGACAAAGCAATCACACCACTCAAAAATAACTTAAAACGAAATCCAGACAAAATGAAATTTCAATTGGCATGTCAAGCCCAGGCGGGACAGTCCCTGATGCTCTGTGGGCTGCAGTGACCCTGCCTGAATGCTGAAGCAGGGCACAGTCCTCAACTTGCAATTTTAAAGTTACCTTCGGCGGCGTTGGAATCAAACACCCAGATAACACAAAGGAAACTTTTGCTAGCACAAAATCTAATCAAATGTAATATGTCTATTTTATAAGCACCATTTGGTGACTATTAGAGTTCAAGGTTCTAATTGTGAGTTCAGTTCATAAAAAGAAAATTGGCTTTCACATGAGCAGTGCTTTCAATCAGAAATAGTAAGCACACATTTAAGTACCCAGGTTTCCAGCTATTATTCTCTGTATTTCTATGCCCATTATGGGCCCCGTCCAACCCTCACATGCTGATATTCAACTCCCTGTGCACTCAGATTTATGCACATTTCCTGGGCTCAACAGAAATTTGAAAAATAGGAAAATGATTCTGGGGGGTTAAGGGTGAAGATCAATTGTTTGTGTGATCGGTTTTAAAGAAATTCTTTGAAGGATGTCTAAAGATAGGATTAAACCCTATCAACTGAGTACAGCTGACAATCCAATCTGTACTTTCCATAGAATGTTCTAGATCTTCCCCCAAGGCAGGCAACTGCTCTTCCTCAGCTAAGGCAAAGCCAGCTAAACGTATTACTACTATGTTGCTAAAAGCATGGACTGTACTCTACCCAACATAGAAAATCATGAGTACTGTTATTTTAGAAACTTGAAATACCCAATTGTTGAAAATTTCACAAAATAAAAAATTACTCATTTATAGTTTTTGTATCTTATAAAATTAAAGTAAAAGTATATAGTTGTAAAGGCAAACAATGCTTGTCCTGTGGCTGGGCTACAAAGGATGTTTTTACTTTTAGTCATTTGTTTAGTGGGCAACAGCATGGCATCAGGTGAGAGAATAAGAGTTGGGCTGCAGAGCCTGGGCAGCTTTGTCCACACTTGCTCTGTGACTGCACAGCAGAGCTGTGCTTTTACCTGCAGCTTGAGGAGAACTACGTACTGAGCTGAGATCAAATCTACAGTGATACAGAGAAGCTGCTGCCATAGCAAAGCTGGTCCTTCTGTCAGGCAGAGGGCTGGGGGGAGAATGCTCACAACTTGATTTAGGTCTCTAGGAAGTAGAAAGAGTACATCTTTGAAAACGTAATCAGGATGTGAGAGAAGAGTATTACAAGTGCACAGCCAGGGAAGGTGTGGTAGGCTTTAAACAACACACAAAAAAATCATCTTTGCATCTATGAGGCAGGAAGCTGAGCATGTCCGGCTGTTGAAAGCCAAGTGTAGACCCAATTAATTTGTTTCTGTCTCAGTAGGATGCACTTTCTCATGAAATAGAATACATGAATGGATGAACTATGTTCAACTCACTAACCTTCATGTTTACAATATCTACGACATAATTAGGCTTCATTAAGTAATTTTAGAATTAATTTACACACAAAAAGGTGCTATTCTTGAACATATTTTCTCTAAGGCTTTAGAAAATACAATGCCATAATTTTCAGTGATATGTAAATATAAGTGTTTATTAAATGGGATCAAGAGAAAATAAATTTAATAAAGTACTCACATGTAATGTGTTCAATGCAGAACACTGTGCCTTGGCCAGTATTTAGACACTATATAAATAGAATAACTTAAAAATTTATGGTTCACTGACAGAAAACAGCACAGGAAGGCACTGCAAGAATTTAAGGTCTTTTTGAAGCATTGATCGATCCTGTTGGAAAAGAAAACCCTACAGACTAGGCAAGCATTTATGTTACATTTCCTCAAGTCCTAACTTGAAAGATGATGCCCCAAGTCCTCAGAAATTAGATATTCCCTGAAACTTATTTCTGGTATCACTGCTGTTCCACAGCATAGAGGTTGGGAACAGGGTGTAGAATTCTCAGATCTAGGGAAAGTGGAAGGATCAATACAAGCCATGTGGAAAACAAATGATGGCATAACATCGTGGACCTCAGAGTATAGCAAGCAGACCTAGGATCACCACTGTCTTTATGATAGTCTCTGCAAGTCATACTGATCCTCTGGTCTTCCTTTAATATTATTTTAACCACAAGGTGGAGAACTGTTGAACTTGGTGCAACATGGCAGCAGGAATGGGGGCTGGCATACTAACCTATAGAACAAGAACCGAAATAAAAGATCAGGAGGATGGCTTAGCTGGTTTCGTTTGATTAGATGACTTACATTTCAAAAAAATTGCATGAGATATGAACATATTTCAGTAATTATGACGAATTTGCATGTACTTTTTAAGTATAAACTATATGTTGACATCTGAAATTTAGGTAAAACTTGATGAATTCTCTCCAACAGCAGATTCTCACGGCAACTGATGTCACTACCATCTTACCTCACTCTGTGGTTTCATAGTATCAGCCTCTATCCTCTTCTCTCCCCAGGAATTTTTATGAAACACGTAGTTTGTAAATAATCTAGGACTGAGACACAGGGCTGTGAGGAGAGGACAACCCTGGAGAAGTAGACTCTAGCAGCAAACAAATAAAACTTAATGTTGGAAACCAATACCAAGGAGAGTTCGAAATTTGTTTCTGTAACTGTTAGTGACCTGATCACTCCAAATAAGTGTAAACTGAAATTTGTATATTATAGTGTTCTATGAAACATAGACTATTTTCTAAACTTATGTATTTTATGTATTTATTTTTCAAATGTTATCTCCTTTCCCAGTTTCCTCTCTGGAACCCCCTATCCCAAGCCCCCTCCCCCAGCTTCTACGAAGGTACTCCCCCTCCCGCCTCACCACCCTGGCATTCCCCTACACTGGGGAAACTTGCCATTCAGAGGACCAAGGGCCTCTCCTCCTATTGATGCCAGACAATACCATCCTCTGCTACATATGTAAAAGGAGCCATCTGTCCCTCCATGTGAACTCTTTGGATGGTGGTTTAATCCCTAGAGGCTCTGGAAGTCTGGTTGGTTGATATTGTTGTTCTTTCTATGGGGATACAAACCCCTTCAGCTCCTTCAGTTCTTTCTCTAACTCCTGCATTGGGGTTCCGTGCTCAGTCCAATGCTTGGGTGTGAGCATCTGCCTCTGTATTTGTCAGGCTCAGGCAGAGACTCTCAGGAGACAGCTATAACAGGCTCCTGTCAGCAAGTACTTCTTGGCATCCACAATAGTGTCTGGGTTTGGTGTCTTTTTATGGGATGGATGCCCAGGTGGGACAGTATCTGCATAGCTTTTCCTTCAGTCTCTGCTCCACACTTTGTCCCTCTGTTTCCTTTAGACAGGAGCCATTCTGAATTAAAAATTTGGAGAGTAGTAGGTGCCCTCATCCGTCAACTGGGGTGCTTGCCTAACCACTGTATATCGTCTCTACAGGTTCTCTCTCTTTCCTTTGTTGGGCATTTCAGCTAATCTCATCACTTAATCTCATCACTTTCCTTTGTTGGGTCCTGGGAGCTTCTTGCTTCCCTGGCATCTAGAATGTGTTGGTGGCTACTAGCAGTTCTACAACGCCTATTGCTACACACACACCTCTCTTCAAATTCCTGACCCTCTCTGTATAATCCCTGTCCCCTCTTATACCTGATCATGAACCCCATTTTCCCTCCCCCTCTTTTCTTCCTCCCAAGACCTTCCTACCCTTTACCACCCCTGAGTATTTTGTTCCTCCTTCTAAGAAGAAATGAAGCATCCACACTTTGGTCTTCTTTCTTCTTGAGTTTCATATGGTCTGTGAATTGTATATTGGGTATTTAAAGCTTTTGGACTAATTTCCACTTATCAGTGAGTGTATACAATCTGTGTTTTTTCCTGATTGGGTTAAATCACTCAGGATGAGATTTCTAGTTCCATCCATTCGCCAAAGAATTTCATGAAGTCATAATTTGTAATAGCTGATTAGTACTCCGTTGTGTATCCATTCCTCTATTGAGGAACATCTGGGATCTTTCCAGGTTCTGGCTTATTATAAATAAGTCTGCTATGAAAATATTGGCATATGTGTCCTTGTTATATGTTAGAGCATCTTCTGGGTATATGCCCAGGAGTGGTATAGGTAGGTTCTCAGGTAGTACTGTGTCCAATTTTCTGAGAAACTGCCAGACTTATTTCCAGAGTGGTTGTACCAGCTTGCAGTCCCACCAGCAATGGAGGAGTGTTCCTCTTTCTCCACATCTTTACCAGCATCTGCTGTCACCTGAATTTTTGATCTTAGTCATTCTGACTGGTGTGAGGTGGAATCTCAGGGTTGTTTTGAGTTGCATTCATCTGATGACTAAGGATGATGAACATTTTTTAGGTACTTCTCAGCCATTCGACATTCCTCAGTTGAGACTTACTTCGTTAACTCTTTACTTCATTTTAACAATATCATTTGGTTCTCTGGAGTCTAACTTCTTGAGTTCATTGTATATATTGGATATTATCCCTTTAACAGATATAGGATTGGTAAAGATCGTTCCACAATCTGTTAGTTGCCTATTTGTCCTATTGACAGTGTCCATTGTCGTACAGAAGCTTTGCAATTTTATTAGGTCCTATTTGTCAATCTTGATCTTAGAGCATAAGTCATTGGTGTTCTGTTCAGGAAATATCCATTATGGCTTGTGCTGGGGCTCTTCCCCACTTTCTCTTATATTACTTTCAGTGTATCTGGTTTTATGTGGAGGTCCTTGATCCACTTGGACTTAAGTTTGTACAATGAGATAAGAATGGATTAATTGGCATTCATCTATATGCTGACCACCAGTTGAACCAGCACCATTTGGTGATGTTGTCTTTTTTCCACTGGATTGTTTTAGCTCCTTTGTCAAAGATCAAGTTACCATAGGTGTGTGGGTTCATTTCTGGGACTTCAATTCTATTCAGTTCATCTACTGTACCATTACCATGGAGTTTTTACCATGATTGCTCTGTAAAGACCTTGAGGTCAGGGATGATGATTCCCCCAGAAGTTCTTTTATTATTGAGAGTCATATTCACTATACTGGGTTTTGGTTATTCCAAATGAATTTGCAAATTGCTCTTTCTAACTCTAGGAAGAATTGAGTGGAGATTTTGATGGGGATTGCATTGAATTTGTGGATTGGCTCAGCAAGATTGCCATTTTTACTATATTAATCCTGCCAATCCATGAGGATAGGAGATTTTTTTCATCTTCCCAGATCTTTGATTTCATTCTTCAGAGACTGGAAGTTCTTGTCATATAGATCTTTCACTTGCTTGTTGGAGTCATACCAAGGTATTTTATATTACTTGTGACTATTGTGTAGCATGCCATTTCCCTAATTTCTTTCAGACTTTTTATCTTTTGAGAATAGGAAGGCTACTGATTTATTTGAGTTAATTTTATATGTAGCCACTTTGCTTATCAGGTTTGCTTATAAGGTTTAGGAGTTCTCTGGTGAAATTTTTGGGGTCACATAAGTATGCTATCATATCATCTGCAAATAGTGATATTTTGACTTCTTCCTTTCCAATTTATATTCCTTAGACCTCCTTCCTCCTTTTGTTCTCTAATTGCTCTCGCTAAGACTTCAAGTACTATATTGAATACATAGGGAGAGAGCAGGCAGCCTTGTTTTATCCCTAATTTTAGTGGGATTGCTTCAAGTTTCTCTCCATTTAGTTTGATTTCTGCTATGGGTTTGCTATGTACTGCTTTTACTATATTTAGGTATGGGACTTGAATTCCTGACCTTTCCAACACTTTCACAATGAAGGTGTGTTGTATTTTGTCAAATGTTTTTTTCAGCATCTAATGATGTGATCATGTGGATTTTTCTTGTAGTTTATTTATATAGTGACTTACATAGTTATATTTCCATATACTGAACCATCCCTGCATCCCTGGAATGATTCCTACTGGATCATGGTCAATGATTGATTTGATGTGTTCTTGGATTTAGTTTTAGAGAATTTTATTGAGTATTTGTACATTGATATTCATAAGGAAAATTGGTCTAATGTTCTCTTTCTTTGTTGGATCATTGTGTGGTTTAGGTATAAGTGCAATTGTGGATTCATAAAACAAATTGGCATTAGGTCTTCTTTGAAGGTCTGATAGAATGCTGCAATAAATGAAAGCATCTAGTCTTGGGCTTTTTATTTGTTTGGTTTTGTTTTTTGTTGTTGTTGTTGTTGTTGGGAGATTTTTAATGACTGCTTCTATTTCTTTAGGGGATACGGGTCTGCTTAGAAGGCCCATCAGATCCTGATTTACATCTGTTACCTGGTATCTTTCTAGAAATTTGTCCATTTTATTCAGATTTTCCAATTTTGTTGAATATAGGCTTTTGTGGTAGGAACTGATGATTTTTTCAAATTTCCTCAGTTTCTGTTGTTATGTCTCCACTTTCATTTCTGATTTTATTACTTTGGATACTGTCTCTGTGTCCTCTGGTTAGTCTGTCTAAGTGTTTACTTATCTTTTTAAAAAAATTTATTATATATTTTCTTCATTTACATTTCAAATGCTACCCCGGAGGTCTTCTATACCCTACCCCCTGCCCTGCTCCCCTACCCACCCACTCCCACTTCTTGGCATTGCGTTCCCCTGTACTGGGCCATATAAAGTTTGCAAGACCAAGGGGCCTCTCTTCCCAATGATGGCTTACTATGGCATCTTCTGCTAAATATGCAGCTAGAGATACCAGCTCTGGAGGTACTGGTTAGTTCATATTGTTGTTCCTCCTATAGGGTTGCAGATCCCTTTAGCTCCTTGGGTACTTTCTCTAGCTCCTCCATTGGGGACCTTGTGTTCCATCCTATAGATGACTGTGAGCATCCACTTCTGTATTTGCAAGGCACTGGCAAAGCCTCACAGGAGACAGCTATATCAGGGTCCTTTCAGCATAATCTTGCTGGCATATGCAATAGTGTCTGGGTTTGGTGGCTGATTATGGAATGGATCCCCGGGTGGGGCAGTCTCTGGATGGTCCATCCTTTTGTCACAGCTCCAAATTTTGTCTCTGTAACTCCATCCATGGGTGTTTTGTTCCCAATTCTAAGAGGGGCAAAGTGTCCACACTTTGGTCTTCGTTCTTCTTGAGTTTCATGCGTTTAGCAAATTGTATCTTATATCTTGGGTATCCTAAGTTTCTGGGCTAATATCCACTTACCAGTGAATACATATTGTGTGAGTTTCTTTGTGAATGTGTTACCTCACTCAGGTAACTCCTCACCAGGAGAGGTATTGCCCTCCAGGTCCATCCATTTGCCTAGGAATTTCATAAATTCATTCCTTTTAATAGCTGAGTAGTACTCCATTGTGTAAATGTACCACATTTTCTGTATCCATTCTTCTGCTGAGGGACATCTTTGTTCTTTCCAGCTTCCGGCTATTATAAATAAGACTGATAAGAACATAGTGGAGCATGTGTCCTTACCAGTTGAAACATCTTCTGGATATATGCCCAGGAGAGGTATTGCTGGATTTTCCGGTAGTACTATGTCCAAATTTTCTGAGGAACCATCAGACTGATTTCCAGAGTGGTTGTACAAGCTTGCAATCCCACCAGCAATGGAGGAGTGTTCCTCTTTCTCCACATCCTCACTAGCATCTGCTGTCACCTGAATTTTTGATCTTAGCCATTCTGATTGGTGTGAGGTGGAATCTCACGGTTGTTTTGATTTTCATTTCCCTGATTATTAAGGATGTTGAACATTTTTTCAAGTGTTTCTCAGCCCTTCAGTATTCCTCAATTGAGAATTCTTTTGGTTTACCTATCTTGTTGATTTTTCAAAGACCCAGGTCCTAGTTTTGTTGATTCTGTTTAGTTCTTTTTGTTTCTACTTGGTTGATTTCAGTCCTGAGTTTAATTATTTCCTGCTGTCTACCCCTCTTGGGTGTATTTGCTTCTTTTTGTTCTAGAGCTTTTTTGTGTGCTGTCAAGCTGCTAGTGTTTGCTCTCTCCAGTTTCTTTTTGGAGGCACTCAGAGCTAGGAGCTTTTCTCCTAGCACTGCTTTCATTGTGTCCCATAAGTTTGGGTATGTTGTTCTTTCATTTTCATTAAATTCTAAACATCTTAAAATTTTTTGTGTATTTCTTCCTCAACCAAGTAATCATTGAGTATAACTTTGTTAAGCTTCCATGTGTATGTGGACTTTTTGTTGTTTTTGTTGTTATTGAAGACCAGCCTTAGTCCTAATCCGTAATTATGTGATAGGATACATGGGATTATTCTAATTTTCTATATCTGTTGAGGCCTGGTTTGTGACCAATTATATGGTCAATTGAGAAATTACCATGAGGTGCTGAGAAGATATATATATATATATATATATGTGTGTGTGTGTGTGTGTGTGTGTGTGTGTGTGTGTGTATAAGAATGAAATGTTCTATAGATATCTTTAAATCCATTTGATCCACAACTTCTGTTAGTTTCAATGTGTTTAATTTGGGTTTCCATGATCTGTCCATTGATGAGAGTGTGGTATTGAATACTCCCACTATTATTTTGTTAGGTGCAATGTATCCTTTGAGCTTTAGTAAAGTTTCTTTTATGAATGTGGGTTCCCTTGCATTTGAAGCATAGATGTTCAGAATTGAGCATTGATCTTGGTAGATCTTTCTTTTGATGAGTATGGAGTGTCCTTCCTTATCTTTTTTGATAACTCTTGGATGAAAATTGATTTTATTCGAAATTAGAATGACTACTCCAGCTTGTTTCTTGGAACCATTTGCTTGGAAAAATATTTTCCAGCCCTTTCCTCTGAGGTGGTGTCTGTCCTTGTCACTGAGGTGTATTTCCTATATGCAGCAAAATAGTGGGTCCTGTTTAAGTGCAAGTCTATTAGTCTGTCCTTTTATTGGGAAGTTGAATCCATTCATGAAAAGCGATACTAAGGAAAAGTCATTGTTGCTTCCTGTCAATTTTGTTGTTACAGGTGAAGTTGTGTTTGTGTGGTTATCTTCTTTTGGGTTTGTTGAAAGATTAATTTCTTGATTTATATAGGGTGTAGTTTCCCTCCTAGTGTTAGAATTTTCCATCTATTGTCCTTTGTAGGGCTGGATTTGTGGAAAGATACTGTATAAATTTGGTTTTCTCATGGCGTATCTTGGTTTCTCTGTCTATAGTAACTGAGAGTTCTGATGAGTACAGTAGCCTGGGCTGGCATGTGTGTTCTCTTAGGGTTTGTATGACATCTTCCCAGGATCTTCTGACTTTCATAGTCGCTGTTTAGAAGTCTGGTGTAATTCTGATAGGTCTGCCTTTATATGTTACTTGACCTTACTTCTTTTAATATTCTTTCTTTGTTTTGTGCATTTGGTGTTTTCACTATTATGTGACAGGAAGAATTGCTTTTCTGGTCCAATATATTTGGAGTTCTGTAGGCTTCTTGTTTGTTTATGGGCATCTGTTTCATTAGGTTAGGGAAGTTTTCTTCTATAAGTTTGCTGAAGATATTTACTGGCCCTTTTATTTGGGAATCTTTATTCTCTATACCTATTATCCTTAGGTTTGGCCTGCTCAGTGTGTCCTGGATTTCCTGGATGTTTTGGGTTAGGAGCTTTTTGCATTTTGCATTTTCTTTGATTGTGGTGTCAATGTTTTCTATGGTATTTTCTACATCTGAAATTCTTTCTTGTATTCTGTTGGCAATGCTTTATGACTCCTGATCTCTTTTGTAGATTTTCTATCTCCAAGTTTGTCTCCCTTTTTTATTTCTTTATTGTCTCTGTTTCCATTTTTAGATCCTGGATAGTTTTGCTCAATTTATTTACCTGTTTGGTGATGTTTTCCTGTAATTCTTTAGGACATTTTTGTTTCCTCTTTTAGGGCTTATACCTGTTTACCTGTGCTCTCCTGTATTTCTTTAAGGAAGTTATTTATGTTCTTCTTAAAGTCCCTTATCATCATCATGAGATGTGTGTGTTGAGGTATCCAGGACTTGCTGTGGTGGGAAACTTGTGTTCTGATGATGCCAAGTAGCCTTAGTTTCTGTTGCTTAGGTCCCTACAATTGGGTCTCACCCTCTGATCATCTCTGGTATTAGTTGGTCTTCCTGTATCACCATCTGATTATCACTGGTGTTAGTTGTCCCTCCTGTGTACCTGTGAGCCTGTGATCTTAGATGTGTCAGCACTGCTGAGAGACCAGCTCTCTCTGGGCAGTAATGGGATCCAGAGTGCTCTAATCTTAGGTGTGTCAGCACTCCTGTGAGACCAGTCTCTCTGGCCAGGATTTGTGTGTGAGAGCTATGTCACAGGGTTAGCTCTGGGCCACTGATAGAAAATGGAAGGATTCTGTCCCTGACTGCTCCTGCAGTTGCTGTGCCCTGTATGCTCCTGTTAGGTCTCTCTTTGGCCAGAGCAAAAGTTGTAGTCTCACCTGTGAGCTTAGGAGTGGCATGACTCCTGGGGAACCAGCTCTCTCCAGCCAGAGTTTGGGTAAGGAGGACTGTGGGACAGCCTTAGCTCCAGGGTACAGAAAAATATGCATTTCTAAGCACTATATTTCCATCTTTGTGGAACTACTCAAGACAATTGAAAGAAGATACGTTAGGCTTAGATATAAATGTACACATATTCTGAACACTTGGTCCCCAGTTGGTAGCACAGTTTGGGAAGTTTGTAGAACCTGGAGAAGATGGGGCAGTTGCAGAGACTTAGTCCCTTTTCATTTTGGTGGGGAGCATGATGACACACAGGCAGATATGGTCGCTGAGAGTTCTACATCCTCATCAGCAAGTACAGAAAGAGAACAGTAAGACATTTTAAATGAACGCATTAATCCTCAGATCTACCAAAATGGTTTCAACTTGGAATTCTACCATGTAATATACAATAGATAAAAACTTTTCAGCTTTAATTTCCTATAATTAAAAATAAAGTATTTGTGCTACTTAATTCACTGTTAACAAATAAATAATGTAGACTGTATAAATCTGTTACATTGTAAACATCTGTGTAAATCACCATAGCACAAATAACATTGATCCTTCACAAAATGCCATCTACACTGCTCTGTTTAGCTATTAATATGCATACTTTTATTTTAATTTCCCCAAATATCTATATTATTGTTTCAATTTTAAAATAAATTAAATAAAGTAGATACTACTACTACCTTTAACTTGATGGGCAAAGCAATACTTAGAAAGCAACATAATATTCTCTAAGTAAATAGACCTTAACTGGTTATAAGTTACTTAAAGCAATAGTTTGAAATTGTAAGTTATGCAAATTTGAACTACCATGCTGCTGTTAATATTTCTATACTAAGATGGTGGTTCTTATTTTATATTTTCATAATTATAAAAACTTTAAAGTACAGTATATAAGAATATCTTCAACTTTGTGGGTGTCTCCTGTGTTGAGAAGTAGAGAAGTACATTACAATGAAAACTACCATAGATATATGTATCTTAAAATAAATCCTTAGGTAATGTAGGAATATGTTGATACCACCGAGTACTCATTCCAATGTTAGCTCATTCCAATTTTCTCATGGGGGCGTCTCAACCAACTAGAAGTTCCAGGATTATGGCTTCCTGAGTGATGCATGCTTTTATCCTTCAAGGTAGTTTACCATGGATGCCTGTCACAACAATTCCCTTTGCCCAGAAAGCCCAGTGAATGGATAATATGCCTAAGAGGTAGATTCATAATGGGTGAATTTTGGATACATGTATTTAATCCACATATCATCTGCAAAGATAAGAGTGTTTAAACATTGCACTAATCTCATAGTAGCAGCCTAGAATACCATGAGAAATACTACTTAGGCAAAATTTCAAGAATGTCATCAGAGTATAAATTGAGTTTTGGGGAAGTGGCATACAACCACTAGTTTAAGAGACATAATAATAGAAATTGAAGTAAAAGGACAATTGGGATGATGTAAACAGGATTAGGGTTTTTTCCCTACTCCAACAAATACAGTAGTGTAGACTCCAAATGTATCGATATATGAGAAAACCTCAATAAATCTGAAAAATACATGATTGTTTTAAATACATATATTTAAGTGATTTTGGAAAACATCATTAGAAATGTAGGTTACAGTATCCCAGGGTGTGAGAAATCAGAGAGGCTGAGAGATGATCAATGAATAGACTTGCTGCTTGTGCAGAGGACCTTGGTACGTTCTGAACACCAACATATTATAACTCACAATCATATGTGAATCCAGCCTCTGTGGATCGGACAACCCTTTCTACACTCCATAGGCTCCTGAACACACGTGATGCTCATGCAGACCAGCAGGAACACGTACATACGCAGAGAGAGAGAGAGAGAGAGAGAGAGAGAGAGAGAGAGAGAGAGAGAGAGAGAGAGAGAGAGAGAGAGATGCTCTCTGAAAAACCTAGGTTTCAAGATGCTTAAAATAGAGGAGCGAGGAGCCAGTTGTTCCTCACTTTAGTGTAGGGAGAGGGGGTAACCTAAAGTGGCAAGAGTAGTAACTCTTAACTCCATCTTTACATTTTTAAAAGAAATATGTACCCAAGAAAAATAAGCCAAGATTGGAAACAAATCATTCAAATATGTCTTCCTTTAAAATTTTTAATAGAAATATCAATATCAAATATGCTGATGGTGAGGTATTGCTGGAATTATCGGTAGTACTATGTCCAATTTTCTGAGGAACCGTCAGACTGATTCACAGAGTGGTTGTACCAGCTTGCAATCCCACTAACAATGGAGGAGTGTTCCTCTTTCTCCACATCCTCGCCAGCATCTCCTGTCACCTAAATTTTTGATCTTAGCCATTCTGACTGGTGTGAGGTGGAATCTCAGGGTTGTTTTGATTTGCATTTTCCTGATGATTAAGGATGTTGAATATTTTTTCAGATGCCATTCTGGTTTTCCTCAGGTGAGAATTCTTTGTTTAGCTCTGAGGCCCATTTTTTAATGGGGTTTTTTGATTTTATGGAGCCCACCTTCTTGAGTTCTTTATATATATTGGATATTAGTCCCCTATCTGATTTAGGATAGGTAAAGATCCTTTCCCAATCTGTTGGTGGCCTTTTTGTCTTATTGATGGTGTCTTTTGCCTTGCAGAAGCTTTGCAATTTTATGAGGTCCCATTTGTAGATTCTTGATCTTACAGCATAAGCCATTGCTGTTCTATTCAGGAATTTTCCCCCTTTGCTCATATCTTTAAGGCTTTTCCCCAATTTCTCCTCTATAAGTTTCACTGTCTCTGGTTTTATGTGGAGTTCCTTGATCCACTTAGTTTTGACCTTAGTACAAGGAGATAGGAATGGATCAATTCGCATTCTTCTACATGTTAACCAGCAGTTGTGCTAGCACCATTTGTTGAAAATGCTGTCTTTTTTCCACTGCATGGTTTTAGCTTCCTTGTCAAAGATCAAGTGACCATAGGTGTGTGGATTCATCTCTGGGTCTTCAATTCTATTCCATTGGTCTACTTGTCTGTCACTATACCAGTACCATGCAGTTTTGATCACAATTGCTCTGTAGTACAGCTTTAGGTCAGTCATGGTGATTCCTCCAGAGATTCTTTTATCCTTAAGAAGAGTTTTTGCTATCCTAAGTTTTTTGTTATTCCAGATGAATTTGCAGATTGTCCTTTGATTTTTTTTAAATATGAATTTAGATCAGCTTAGATCTTGTTAGACGGAAGGGGACCATGCACAGTAGGAGTGTGCAAACTGTCTGATCTGGCATCAATGGGAGGGGAGGCCCTTGGTCCTGTAGAGGCTCGATGCCTCAGTTTAGGGGGATAAGGCAGGATTGGGTAAGTGGGTGGGGGAGCACCTTCATAGAAGCAGGGGAGGGGGATGGTATGGGGGGTTTATGGAGGGGAGACCTGAAAGGGGAACCACATTTGAAATGTAAATAAGTAAAATAACTCAAAAAATGAGATTTAGAAACATTGCTAGCAAAGAATAAAATTAATGAGAAAAAAAACGTATCAAGCAAAATTGAAACCAGAAATGAGATGCTATTATTTATTTTTTAAACAAAAATGGATGTTTTATGAATAAAGAGATACTACTTAATGACAAAGACTGAAGTTCTTCCGAATGAACTTTTCTAGAAAATACAAGAGATAGAAGTGAGTTCTAAAAGTTTGATAGAGAAAAGCTCAATATTAATAAGCCTAGCACTCAGTATATTTTTTCACATATATGTAGCTAACATATGTATGTGTAAATCGGAAATAGCAGTAATAGAGCAAAAGATAGAGGTTAATATAAAATTATATTGAGTATTTTTCCTACAGAAATAGCTAGTATTGGTCAAGAAAATCTAGAGAAAAATAAACATTTTTAATACCTAAAATGTTCTTTATAAAGAACATGTTGCAAATGAAGTTAAAATGATAAAATAATACAGATACAGGAACTATTTACAGGGGTAGTATTAAAAGCAGATTACAACCCTGCATCCCATCTATGGTTTAGAATAGACTATAAATAAATACATAATGCTCACTAATCTTTTGATTATGAGCAAAGAGAGATCATGATTACACACGAATATGCTGCACCTGTAAATCTAGCAAAGCCTAAAACGTTGATAGCAAGTTCTACTATGTATCAATCACTTTTAACCTTTGCAAAAAGTGGAGTGACTGATAGTTCTTTTAGGAGACTGACATGCAAACTTAGTGCTAGAATCTGATAAGAATATCAAAACTAAAAATACCCACTGAGCACCTTGGGTTCTAAACATATAATATTCATAAAACATCAGCAAAATTATTATTTAAAGAAACTATTATTTTATTCTTAGAAGGTTAGTGTTATTCAGTTCAAGCAAACAGATCCAGGTAACTAATGTCAGATTTTTAAAATACAACTAATATAGATTACAGAATAAAACATATAATATAAAAGTAATAATTCAATAGAACTTCCTACTCTAATAAAGCAGTATCCTATAGTATTCTCGATATAATACAGGCAAGCTTCTTTAGCCAGTAATGAGATTCGACCAAAATCCCTTACTGTATTATATTCTACCTAGAAATGTCAGAAGCATCTAATTCTTAGAGGAAAATAAGGAAGCCTGAAACAAGGCATCCTCACAGAGTGTATGAATCAGTGCATATGGAACTATGATTCAGGGTGTACATGAGTGAGAATGTGTGTGTTTGTGTGTATGTGTGTGCATGTATGTACATGAGTGAGATGTGTGTGTGTATTTGTGTATATGTGTGTGAATATATGTACATGAGTGAGAGTATGTGTTTGTATATCTTCTAGGTGATTACATATTTACATACACAGCAATGTAAAATTATTTTTATAAATATATCTCTTTCAGTGAGTATAAAATATTTAACATTTTACAAATTTAGACTACCAAAATGCAAAAACACATAAAGATAAGGTTATTCCTAGCTACTACAGGTTGTCACAATTCAATCATCTTGTCCTATAGTTGAAGTATATTAATGAAAATAAAATTCTTGGACAAAATAAAGTACACATAACCTATTCAATATATATGAAACAATAAAGTATACATTTTACTATAGGTTGTTTTAAAGAATGTTCCTCAACAACACTGATAAATGATAATTTCATACACTAATCACTTCAAGTTGTAATAATAAAAGTACCAAAAGTTGGGAGGCATAAGCAAGAAATAATCATTTACTCTAGTACAGAAAGGTCAAATCAAAGAAAAGTCGGAGGTCCGAAGAAAAGGTTTCATGGTTAAAAACACTTGCTTCTCTTCTGCAGGACCTGGTTTTGGTTTCCAGCACCCACAAGGTACTGTCAGCGCCCACTATCTACATCTGTCTGCAACTGTATTTCCAGGGGATCTGATGGTTCTTCTGGCCTTCCTACATACATCCAAGCAAAACACTTAAACACAAATTTCTTCACCAGAGACTGAAGTAACATTGGAAGAGAGGTAAAAGACTATAAAGAAACAGAGAACCAGGAAATCTACTGTGAAACTTACCTCAGAGGAAGCTATACCTCTGATACCTGAACAATATAGCTACCAAAAGTATATATAAACTTTGATGATATCAGTAGATTTTCTAACTCAGCACAGAAAAGATTCATTAGAACCCAGGGCTACAGAAAGAACTATAAGCAATTAATGATGGCTGAGAAAAGAGAATTAGTCTCTCTCAGAGATGAGTTATCTAATACAAATGGGTTATCAAATTGGTCAGTCCTGAAATCACTACATACAGTTAGAGACTCAGCACATTATATTTACATATAAACCACTAATAGTACAAACAAGATAGACAATTTGGGAAGGAACATGGAGTTTAGTGTGAGGGAATTTGGGAATAATTGGAGGAAGAAAAGTGATATAATTAGATTTTTTAAAAAGAAGGTTTTAAAAAGAAGAAAAAAAATAAAAAGGAGCAATTGACAATTCTACGTTTTTGAGGACAGGCTATTTTTGAGTTTGTAAATGGTAAAGATCTTGCTATATATCCACATGACTTATCCAAAGAGAGGTTATTACTCTATTATTTCTTATGATAAAGAAACGAAGTTAACTGATGAAATTTTTATCAGCTAATTACTTCACAAAAGTCCAACCTCCAAATATCACCTTAGTAAGAATCAAGAACTTCAACACATGGCTCGCTAGAAACAAATATTCAAACCATAGCACTGTAAATACACAATTAATCTATATTAACACCCTTTTCAACTCTGCACATTATATTTATGAGCTAATTGATTTAGTGGAATTAGAAAACACAAAACAGAAGACATGAAGTTGGGATGTGAACCTATGTGAGTTATTCAGAGGTAGCTAGTGAATGGACTAGGGGCAGGACATGATATTATGCCATTCTACACATTTGTGAAGTATGTTAAAGTAACTACTGGGAACTAAGAAATGCTGAGAGTGAGACCTCTTCTGCACCAAGGAAGAATGCACAGGTTGTATATGCAATACCAAATGATCATCCTAAAAACATTCACACAAGTGACAATATGAGGACTGAGCAGGATATATTTAGAGAGATACATATAAGTATACTTATATGTGTGCAGCAATAATTAATGGAAAACGCAGGCATTAATCTGAAAAAGAGTGAATTAAGGTGTATAGGAGGTTTGAAGGGAGGAAATTGGAAGTGAGAAATGACATAATTATTTTGTAATCTTAGGAAAATTCTAAAGAGGAAAATTGAAATTAAATAGCTAGAGTAAGCATATGTAAGAAGTTATCTTGGTGTCTTATAGGTGGCATTTATCATTAGAGAAGGTAAAATTCAAGAAAATTATAAGTAATATTTCTAAAGCTGATTCTGAGAAGGTGAAGAAAAAAAACTGTGTCAAATTAAACGTGTGCTGCTCATTTTCAGGACTCATTTTTACTATACAGAAAATAAATTGGAGTGGAATTTTTCCTTTGGGAAGAACAAATGAACTAAAGGAGAAAAGTAGAAGCGTAAGGCACATAAGCAGTATATCTTAGTGTTGTGGGAGAGAAGCTGGAGATAGCCAGGCAGTGACTGCTATGATGACAGTTACTCGCCAGACAGAACCAAATAAAATTCTGTTACATTCATTCCAGTAGTAAATAGCAAAATGTGATCAAACATAGCCCCACAATATAAAATACTAGAACATCTTTATGCTCTCAACACAGATAAAAGTTCTCCAACAGGAGACCCAAAGCACAAATCAAAGCAGACATTTTATGAATTTGGTAATATTACAGGCAAAGCCTTCTACTCACTGAAATAATTCACTGTCAGACCGAGAGACAAGGCTAAGAGTCAGAATGGCTACAGCACAGACTTTGTGTAGGTATAGTCAATGTTCTTGCCATTAAGTATAAGACAAGATGATTCTGATTAAAATTTAAAAATATACAAGCCATAACGCGTAGAAAAGAGACCTTAAATAACCAGAAGAGTAAGGATGTGGGCTGATCGAGGTGGTGGATTTCCTTAAAGGTAGTGTGACCCATGACGCAAAGGCTTCAAGCTCTCTGGAGGAAGAGATGGTGTATGTCTAAATTTCCCTGAAGGGGAAACGACTTTATATTCTTAGAGGCTGGAAGTACTGCCATCATAAAGCTCTCAGCTAGAAGCTGCCTATATTAGCCAGGGTACTCTAGATTCATAGAACTTATGGAATGTCTCTTTTTATTAAGGGAATTTATTGGCATAAATTACAGTCCCCAGTTCAACTAACACAACAGTGGACATCTGTGAATGGGAAGTCCAAGTACCTAGTATTTTCTCAGTCCCACAAGGCTACCTGATTCTGCTGGCATTCTGTATAAGCTGAGAAAAAATGAAAAAGAAGGTTCCAACAGATGTGGGACTGTAAAACCATGCCAGGAAGCCTGGTGGGGAGAGTGGGTTGAGCCCGGAGACTTGGTGGCATACATTTGACACTTAGGTGACTTCCTTCTTACCAGATTCCTGGCCTGGAAATGTGCCACATGCCCCACAAAAGAAAATGTGACCTATGGTCACATAGCCAAAACGAGAGTTCTGCATGCTAACGAGGTACCTAGAGATCCTGAGGGCTTAGCCAATAACCTTCCCTTTCCAGACATTCTTCCCTGCAAAAGGTAATTATTCATGGGTCCACACTGGGAGGTACAGTTTGCACCATTTTTTGCCATGAACAGCCAATAAACAATTAAGAACCATAAACTGTCTCTTTCATCAAGACCCACCATTGGGAGCATGGAAAAGGCTTTTGCCTACAGAGCACAGCTAAATCTCTGGTAGAAGGCCTCTATGTACTCCCAGATGACCCCCTCCAAGCTAAGGAAAATCACTGCTGAGCTAAGCTGGCACTTCCTCTTCTCTCAGCTCCGGGCTTGCTTTCAGGACCAGCTTCCTTAGCTCTTCTGAGGCTCCTGGTGGCTCCTGGATGTCCAAGAGTCAGAGAAGCCCCTTGGGCATGGCCTCATTATAGGCCTGTGGGCCCCTGAACCAGCTCTCTCTTGCTCACATCTCAGGCTGTGCTTTTCCATTCCTGGAGCTGGAGCTGTGTCTCAGTGCTTTCCTGAAGCCGAGCACCCACTGGTGGCATGAGATAGGTGCAGTCAAACTCCCTGTGTTTTGCCTCCAAAGAGGTCCTGCCCTGAGGTGGGTTGAACTCTGAGCAACAGAGAGAAGTACTGCCAGGTAAGTGCAAGCAGGCAGAGAGGTCCTTCTTTCTTCCATTGTCCCTTTGTAGGCCTCTAGCAGAAGGTCTGGCCCAGATTAAAGGTGTGTACCACAATGACTGGATTTGAAACTTGCTCTGTCCTATGCAAATCTTGAACTCAAAGATCTGCTTGACTCTGTCTCCTAGAAGATGTGTACTACTTTGCCTGGGTCTAAGCTTTTTATGGCCATTGTGCTTGAGATGTGGATCAAAAGTGTGTATTATCTCATGTCAAGATTGAGGTCAGAAGCTCATGTTTTCCAGCCTCAATATCTGGATCATAGTGTGCCCTCCATTGTAGTTCATTCCAGATGTAGTCAAGTTGACAACCGGGGATAGCCATTACACTGACTTTAGGGAAATTTAGGAGTGAATGCCCTAAAAAAAGTTGCTTTTCCCGAGGTCATGCTCAGGAAGCCAGGGACTAACTCTAGCTATGATGGGTGAGCCCAGGTTCAATACTCATGGTAGAGACCTCAGGTTTCTGTTCCAGTCCAGGTGCTGTATGTGTTTGCTCACAAGAGTCAATTCTCAGAACTTGTGCATTATGTTTCCTTGATCCATACTTGCTTCATGAGAATCCAACCTGAGCCAACATGTTCAAGCAATTGCAGAGAATAAAGATGAAGGAATGGAATTTACATTTGTTGTTAGCCATCTTCCTGGTAAAGCAAATGACTAGTGACATGCTACACAGGTACTGCCAGATTCAGATACACACAGTTTGAGCTAAAGATCTAGTACTAATAGAGGGAATGTAAGTAATGAACATGAGAAGTGCCAAATACGAGGGCTAAGGAAATCTATGAACCCTGTTTTATCACCTGTACCCCAAAGGCCTAGGATAAAAAGACCAAATATGTAGTTTAACTGTAAAACATGAAAAGCTCCAAAAACACTATATATAGTCTCAAAGTAAGCAGGTTATTGGTAAGATTATGGATTTACTTGAGAAAATAGAACCCTAGGCAAGAACCTTTCAAAGACCTAAAATGATCTGAATGTCATATTAGAGTGAACTAGTAAAAATGTTTTTTTTCTTTGTTAAGTTTCAGTGCACATAAACGAAGTTATGAAAGCCCTGTCCTTACTAATCTATGTCCTCAACTCTTCTGCTGTGTATGAAGTCGGCAGTGAGGTTGAGAATAAAACCCACCCAAGGAGAGAAAGATTAGCTGCAGAGCTATAGGCAATAGAATATGCAAAGCACAGCCAGAGCCCACTTATGTGTAAAGATGTAATATAAGCTAGTAGATACAACATGAAAACTGGTATACTTACAAGAAAAATAAAACAAATGTTAAATATTCATGTGCCCTTATGAGAGATTTATTGATATATTGTTCTATAATTTTCCTTTGTATCAATATAATGTCATGTTATCACATGCTTACAGGAAATTCAGGAAAGAGCATGTCTTTAAAAAAATCAAAACAATATATTCTGGGCTTATAAAATCCAATGACTGGAGAATTTGTATTGATAAATATTGTGAAATAAGTACAAAAATCTATATATTTTCTAAAAATCTCCAGATGTACTACTTCTTATTGTAAAGTGAAATAAATATCATGAAAGAGAACTCATATTTTTGTGTTGCCAAGTAGAGAGTATTATGTGTGAGTTGGCAATCACATGAGTGTTATCTGGTGACTGGTGAGAATGTTTGCTAACACTGTTGGGGGCTAAAATACGCCCAACATCTGCACAAGGTGGTACAAGAGAGCATGTGGCCAAATGCAAACACACTACATTCATTGCAGCTCTGGCCTTCTCTGAACACATGGACAAATGAACAATGAAACATCAAGGATATACAGCCAAAGCAGTTATGAGATACATGACTTTCATAATTTTAGTCTGGGGCTGGAGAGTTCTCTCAGCATGTAAGAGCACATGTTGTTCTGCAGGAGTTCCATATTCCAACACCAGCGTTCACTTGGTAGCTCAGCATCATCCAGAAATCTAATTCACTGATACTTAGTAGAAAGAACATTTGTTGTAACAAATATGAAAACCTGAAATGGGGTCCCAGGACTCACATAAATGGTTGGGTGTGAGCATATGTGTGCCTGTAACCCCCAACCCCAGAGAGACAGGAGTATCACTAGGTCTTGGTGGCTTACAGTCAGGACACTCAAACTCCTTCTCTAGCCCCCATGTATGTGTGAAAGTGTACACCCATGTACATGTTTGCACATAAACCATGCACATATACAAATGCATGTATAAATACACATAAATGCAAAAATGAGCAAATAAAATAATTTCAGACTAGAACCACTTAAACAAATATGACATTATCTAGTGTAATAATAAAACACATTAATGCAATATTTCTATGACCCAACCATGTGGTTAATCCCTGAAATAGAAAATTGATGTATCAGATGTGGGCCTATAAATTTTTGTTAATATTTGGAATTTCTAGGTATGAAACACTTTACTTTTGAATTTCACCTGTCAATTAAAATAGCTTAGTTAGCTCAAGATTTATAAAGAACTACTTCTGCAATGGAACAAGTTCTAAGGTGGTTCCTACCATCCAGACTCAAAATACAGCCACGGGCAGCCAGGAACATCTTTGCACACCAGAAATACAATTAAAATATTGACAATATCTAATAAAAACATTAAAAATTAGTAAAGCATAATTTTACTCTGTTTATCCATTGTCTTTCTTGAAACGAGTTTAATAGTGATTTTTTTCTAGCATCATACATACTTCAATGTTAGGGGAAGCAGAAAACAAAATATTCCATTTGTAAGGGAAGAAGATATTTCAAAAATTTGGCTTACATATTAGTCAAGTTACTGAAGTAAGTTTGCCCACCTATATTCTCTCTCTCTCTCTCTCTCTCTCTCTCTCTCTCTCTCTCTCTCTCTCTCTCCCTCTCTCTCTCTTGTTTCCCCCTAACCCTAAGGGAAAAAAAAACTGCCTTTGGATTTTCTATAATCTTTATGTAGCTGTACTGAAATAGCTCAATATGTAATAAGCATGTGCCAATGTTTGGATAACAACTGTAGAAACTTGGAAGTTCTTTGTCTACTTCTACATTAGTTAGATAGTAGTAAAGGCATTAATGATATTGTGAAAGAGGAATAACTGAGAGCCTGGAGAGATGGTTAATCCGCCAATGTTCTGTTTAATTATTGCGACTTGGGGAAACCTTACATTGAAGACACTGAGGACCAAAACAACACTAAATAACTTTGATGCCAAAATGTAAAGAAAATTCAGAGTTAAGAGCACTGAAAGCAAATGATATTGCTGTCACCAAGTTCATGGGAAACTCCTGAATTCTAGAGCTAGTACTGACAACATACATCAAAATATATTAATACTGAGAGAAGAAAGCATTGGAGAATATTATGTGGGTAAGGGAACTTTCCACCAAGCATGAGGACTGAATTTGATTCAGTAGACCCAAGAAGTAGAAGAAAAAAAAGAAAAAAAATAAGAGAAGAGATACAGTCTATTTTGCAACCTATAGCCTGAGAAGTAGTTGCCTGTATTTGTTTGGTTCTGCCATATTTATCTTATGGGAAGGCATACTAACAGATCTCTTAATATTTGACATGGAAACTAACAAATGTATTAGAATATCTTGCAATTTTATATTTCCCAGCCATAACCTGGTTAGATCACTGAGACGTCAACTACCAACTCAGGATAGTCTGCACGATTTAGACAGAAATCTACACATTGAAAGGCAAAGCCAGAATTTCTGAGAAAAACGGAATCTGTTTCCATAATATAGGCTTGAACACCTACATTGCTCAAAAGCTTTGACTCCGCACTTGTGTCCACTGGTGACAAAATGCCAGATAAAAACAGTATCTCTGCCTTCACGTTGTTCTTCCCACCTTTTGAAATCTTACTCTAGCTTTACAATGGCATGCAGAGGACTTCGTTACAAAAATATATAAAGTTCTCTAGCTGTTGTACTAAGACTTCAGCAGGTAACTTGAATTGAAAGTACAACAGTCTTTTTTAATCAGTATCTTTTTAACTATGGAGTTCTATGAAACCAGTGCAAACGAATCAAGCCACCCCCTGATGAGGGCAAAGATCTGTGATGGAAAAGGTGTGCCCATGCTGAGGAAATCGCCTTAAAGGCAAGAAGCCATACCTCAAGCAAAAAGGACTACTTTAATCTATGATATATAATTAGAATTGGAATAATGATCAACATTATACAGTGATCAAAATTGTCTTGTTCCCTCTCATGATTCTTTAAGCTCATGTAAGAGCCCCAAATACAGACTGAGGGATCATGGAATTCCATCATCTATATCTCAGTGTGATTGCATTGATTAAATCTACTCTCTCAAATTTGATCATCTGTTTTAATTGATGTATTAAGATATGTGGCCTAGCACAACTGGTTGGAATTCTGAGGGACTGAGACTACAGATTTGCAATAAAAACTGGCAATAATCTCTGAGACAGGAAGTGAAAACAGCTGTGAGGATTTTCAGAGTTTAGCTATTTTTCATCTGATCTCAAAGAAAATATAAAATTTTAGACCCTTAGGGCAGTTACCTTCTATTGTGAGTAAGCCAACTGTATTTTATAAATGAGTCATTTAGACTATATGATTATAAGGACTTCAGTCAGCTTCCATTTGGCAATAAATATGTAAGAGTATTATAGCATTAGTGGAAAAGATACAATGTAGTTTTCTGAAAAATGGGTTTATTTTGAACTACAGCTTGAGAATATATTATATCATGGAGGAAAGAGCATGAAACAGCTGGCCACATTGTATTCCCAACAATAAACATAGACCAATAATGGTACTTAATATATGTTCCTCATTTTCTTTTAATTCATTCTCTGACCCAAGTCCAAGGAATGGATCTATACATAACCATGGTAAGTCTTTATGCCAAGTGTAACCTTCTGGAAATGCACTCATTGATATACCTAAGATGTGTCTCTTTCCAGACCCAAACTCCAGTCTAGAAGACATTGACTATTGATTAGCACACCAGCTTCGTTTCAGATATAATTTCATACATATACTATTGATGCTACTCAAAGTAATTTTGAAATAGCTATAATATAGGGCTTTTGTGTGTGTGTGTGAACTGTGTATGTCATAAGTAAAGCTGTAATGTATTGAAACCAATCAACTTTTAAAGTAAATGACATCAAAATTCTCCCGAGTCTACTTCTTTAGTAAGTTATATCTCCAAAATTTGCAAGTTAATTTCATTAATTATATCTTCACAATGATTCCCTGTAATGAGAAAGTGTTTCATTTTATTTATTTTTATTGGATATTTTCTTTATTTACATTTCAAATGTTATCCCCTTTCCCGGTTTCCCTCCATCCCAGAAATACCCTATCACATCCTCCCTCCCCCTACTTCTATGAGGGTGTTCATTCACCCACCCCCACTCTCACCTCCCTGCCCTTGATTTCCCCACACTGGGGCATCTATTGAGTCTTCACAGGACAAAGGACCTCTCCTCCCATCGATGCATGACAAGGCCATCCTCTGCTATATATGCAGATGGAGTCATATGTACTCTTTTGTTGATGGTTTAGTCCTTGGGAGTTCTGGGGGGTCTGGCTGGTTGATATTGTTGTTCTTCCTATGGGGTTGCAAACCCCTTCAACTACTTCAGTGCTTTCTCTAACTCATCTATTGGGGACCCCACACTCAGTTGGCTGGAACACCTGCCTCTGTATTTGTAAGGCTCTGGCAGAGTCTCCCAGGAGACAGTCCTATCAGGCTCCTTTCAGCATGCACTTCTTGGCATCCACGATAGTGTCTGGTTTTGGTAACTGTATATGGAATGAATCCCCAGGTGGGTCAGTCTCTGGATGGTCTTTCTTTCAGTCTCTGCTCTACACTTTATCTCCATATTTGCTCCTGTGAGTGTTTTGTTCTGCTGCTAAGAAGCTCTGAAGCACCCACACTTTGGTTTTCCTTCTTCCTGAGCTTCTGTGAATTGTATCTTAGTTATTTGAAGCATTTGGGGCTAATATCCACTTTCCAGTGAGTGCATAGAATGTGTGTTCTTTTGTGACTATGTTACCTCACTCAGGATGATATTTTCTAGTTCTATCCGTTTGCCTAAGAATTTTATGAATTCGTTTGTAATAGCTGAGTAGTACTCCATTGTGTAAATGTACCACATTTTCTGTATCCATTTCTCTGTTGAAGGGCATCTGGGTTCTTTCCATCTCCTGGCTATTATAAATAAGGTTATTTGGTTCTCTGGAGTCTAACTTCTTGAGTTCTTTGTATATATTGGATATCATCCCTTTATCGGATGAAGGATTAGTAAAGATTTTTTCCCAATATGTTGGTTGTCCTTTTGTCCTATTGACAGTGTCCTTTGCCTTATGGAAGCTTTGCAATTTTATGAGGTCCCATTTTATCTATTCTTACAGAATGAGTCATTGATGTTCTGTTCAGAAATATTCCCCCTGTGCTCGTGTGTTCAAAGCTATTCCATACTTTCTCCCATATAATTTTCAGTACATCTGATTTTATGTGGAGGTCCTATATCTACTTGGACTTGAGATTTGTGCACGGAGATAAGAATGGGTCAATTTGCATTTTTAGTGATAGTTTTGGTAAAAAGTATGTTCATGTTAGGGCTGGAGAGAATCTAAATGGTTAGTTATGCAGGCAAATGGATGGAACTAGAAAATATCATCCTGAGTGAGGTAACTCAGACCCTAAAGGATGTGCATCGTATATGCTCACTAATAAGTGGATATTAGCCCCCCCGAAAAGGTACAGAATACACAAGATACAGTCCATAAAAATTAAAAAGTTCAACAAGCTAAAGAGCCTAAGTGAGGATACCTTAGTCCCACTTTGGAGAGAGAAGAAAGCAAATAGAAGCGGGGAGGGAGGGACCTGGGAGGGAAAGTGGACAGTGAGGAGCTTGGGGGGAAGAGGGGAACCTGATCTGGTATTGGGTGAGGGGAAAAAGGCTGAAGCCCTGAGGTCCAGCAGAAAGAATGGAAACAGGCAACCTAGGGAAATGGGAGGTTTGGGGGGGTACCCTCCAGAATGCACTGGAGACCTGGGAGATGAGAGACTCCCAGGACTCAAAGGGAGAGACCTTAGATGAAATGCCTGACAGTAGGGAAAGGGAACCTATAGAGGCCACCTCCATCAGGAAGACAGGGCATCAAGGGAGGGATGGGGTTGCCATTCCACAGTCACAACTCTGACCCATAATTGTTCCTGTCTGAAAGAATTACAGGGATGGAAATGGAGAGGAGCCTGAGGAAAAGAAGGTCCAGCAAAAGGCCCCAAATGGAATCCAGTTCAAGGGGAGGCCCCAAGGCCTGACACTATGTAACTGCCCAGCCTGAAATCTGGCTGATCAGGTTTGACTGTTAGCACTAGAGAGCATCTGGGGTGGAGCCTGCCACCCTACCGTTCTGCCACTCCCACTGCTACTACCTGCCACCTAGCTGTGGCCACCTAGCTGAGCCAACACATGGTCACCTGAAACTGGACTCCAAGGATGATTTGGCGGGAATGGGCCCCTCCCCCTTCTTCATAACCCCGTGTCTCAGAATATTAAATTTGAACATTGATCAGACTGATGTCTTGGTTCCATTCTTTCTTGCGCCGTCTAGTTCCCTCTTTTCTTCCAGATTCCAAGATGTCTCCCAGGCTAGAACCCAGACATGTGGGCCGCTGGCCGGCCTCAACAACACTATTACTGAGGCTATGGTATACTCACAAAAAGAGACCTATAATGACTGCCCTCTGAAAGACCCAACAAGCAGCTGAAAGAGTCAGATGCAGATGTTTGCAACCAACCAATGGACAGCAACTGCTGACCCCTGTGGTTGAATTGGGGGAAAGCTGTAAGAAACTGAGAAGGAGGGCAACCCTGTAGGAGGACCAGCAGTCTCAATTAATCTGGATCCCTGAAATCTCTCAAACACTGGGCCACCAAACAGACAGCATACAACAGCTGATATAAAACCCCTAACACATACAACAGAAGACTGCCGTGTCTGTGTTCATTTAGAGATGATACACCTAGCCCTCTGGAGACTGGAGTTCTCAGGGAGTTTAGAGGTCAGGTTGAGGGGGGGACCTCCACATGGAGACAGAGGAGGTGGGAGGAGGTATGGGATGTGGAACAGTGTGAGGGTGCATAGGGAGGGAATAAAATATGGAATGTAAAAAAAATATTTCAAAAAAAAAAAAAAACATTTGCCACTCTTTCAAAGGACCCAGGTTCTGTTCTTACCACCAACATTTTATCTCACAACCACCTATAACTTCAATTCCAGGGGGATTGAAAGCCTTCATGGCCAAATGCTTTAAAAGTACATTTAACTGAAAACATTATACCTGTATCACTGTCTGCCTTCTGCACTCTGACATTTTTCATTTCTTTTCATCTATCACGATTTATTCCTTACCACTGTTTTGCCTTTTCTGTGTGTACCATTATTCCTGCCCTTTTCTCTTGATTCTTTCATATTTCACTTCTCTTTTCATTTTCTCAGGTGGTTTGGCATTCATTTTTCGTTTGAAACTTAAATGTTCTCACTCACATGTAAGTAGTTTTTGTGTTGTTCTATTATAGCTGTGGTACTGAATGCTGAATTTCAAATTGGTGGCATTAGCAATTTCTTTCTATTTTTTGCTTTGTACTTATGTTTTCCAAACTTTTTGGTTTTAATATCTGATAATTATTTATATTAATTAAACATTATTATCCTATGATCCTCATTATCATAATTGTTACACATTTAAAGGCACTTTTATTAGATTAGAGATTTTATTTTTCTCGTGAATGAATTAGTATGCTCCTAGCTTTGTTTGCTTAATGTTCTGTTTAGTTTCATATCTCAACTGGACTTGGTTATTGTGGCTTGACTAGTCTTAATCCCCAGTTTTGATACTGTAGTGATGGTATTTGCAAAGACCAATAATATCTGTTTAGTTGACCCATAGTAGATTAACATCCATGTAATACTGTTTCATCTCAACTCACTTAACCATCTTTGGGAAAGGACTGATGTTTTCTCAACAAGCAATTCATTTTAAAAATAGGGCACACTGCCTAAGTTCACCAATTCAAATTAAATTTAAGACAGTCCTGTCTCAGTTTCCTTCCTCTCATATACATGCTATATTATATGTTCTGTTTTCAACATAAAATCAATTTTTTACTAATTGAAATTTCAAATTTTTACAACTTCTCAGAGTAGAAGTAGAAGCCGGGCGTGGTGGCACATGCCTCTAAGGCCAGCCTGGTCTACAAAGTGAGTTCCAGGACAGCCAGAGCTATGCAGAGAAACCCTGTTTCGAAAACAAAACAAAACAAAACAAAAAACAAACAAATAAAAATACAGAGTAGAAATAGAAACAATGAACCATATAGTATCGTTATCGTCAAACACAGCCATATGTCCCAGACCATATACAATGAATTCCCTTGAATGCACAATGGACCTGTACACACTTATTTTGAGTTGAAAATATTTCATTCAAAATCTGTCTAATCTCAATGTCATTGTTTAACATCATTGATTTTAAGTATTCTCAGGACAAGTACCCTACTGTTAGGTAAAATGATCAAACGTAATACAAAATAAAGTATTGAATAGGCTTTGTCAAGAGTAAAACACCTATGTCTGCAGAATGCTGTCAACCTCGTTCTCTGTAGACCATCAGTGATTATATGTATGAATATCACCTCTGTAGCTCACTGCAACAGACTTAGACTCATGGAAATATCTTTTGCTACATAGTTGTCCTAGGAAAAAATTCAATATTCAATACATACTTTATACATAATCTGCATTGATTTTGATTTTCTGCATCATAAAATTTAAACATAGTAAGTGAAACTATCTTAAGTGAAGGAAAGTCTATTCAAAAATGAAGAGATCAGCAAACTGTAGACAAAAGTGAATAGAGGATTAGTGACCGTGAAGATTAATCAAAGAAAATATTGACACACACATACAGTAAAACAAATAAGACTTTTACAAAAGATTATGGGCATATCAGTAGAATGACAACACACACACACCCATAATAAGTGAGAATCAATCAATAGAATTCAGTAATTTTAAATACAGCATGTATTACACACTGATGGGCTACATATAGCGTTCTATACCACTAAGGAGAGTGAAAGTAATATGTAAGTCATGAATAAAAGAAATGTCATATATTTTCCAAACTTGCCATGGGGTATTTTAAGTTTAGGAAGAAGAATAAGATACAAGTTTCCAATTTATGCTTATGAAACAAAAGAATAGCAAAACATGTTATGCTTTGTGGGGCGACAATGTAGTATCTGAAATAATTGACCCATGGCAGGAATAAACACAGGACTGAAGGAAAAGACATAACTGAGAACTTTACCCAGTACTAGTCAGGTATTTTGTAGCATGGAATTTGAATTTATGCTAAAATTAAAATCAAATGTTTTCAAGAAAGATAAAGGCAAAACTAAGTGACAAACATACAAGAGAGTGGAAAAAGAAACCTATCATTATGTAAATTTCAGTGTAATACTGTATCAGTAACTTCAGATTCTAAACATTTTTGGAATGGTTGTATTTGTCGCATTTGAGCCTCTTGTGATAATATTAAGGATGGCAGGTGCATATGACACTTATCTCAACAGCCCATAAGAGTTTGTGAGACACAGGGGGATGTTATCCTGCTGAGATCAATCTGGGAGAGCAAGCAGAAAATTGTCCATATATTTTTTTCCCTAAATGAGGTCATATTAAAAGCTAAAACGGTGACAGTTTGGTCAAGATTGGAAGTCAATGTTAAATGACTTTACAACTTTCTTTTCAGAGTTTTTCATGAACTCTTTGTGAAAATACCTCATTGTACTTTTAATTGCTCTCACAGTTTTGTGACTTTAAATATTGTAAGACTATTTATTCAAAGGTATTGAACACATATCTAATGGCTTTGTTTCCAAGAACAAGTAAGTTCTTGATGAATGTAAATTAGAACTCAATCAATTTGCTGTAAAGATTCATATGGATGACAAAATGAGACTCAATGGGAACAAGTTAGTTCTTTGTTCATTTGTTTGGAAGAGTTGTGAACTTTCTGTAAAGATACACAATCTCTCTCTCTCTCTCTCTCTCTCTCTCTCTCTCTCTCTCTCTCTCTCTCTCTCCCCCGTCATACATGTATATACACACAAAAGCACACACATAAACACAATCTTCAACCCTGGCACAAATGGCAAAAACAAACAAAAAAAATCAAACAAATAAACCCCTTTTACTTGTGTTGATTCAGCTAATCGGGGTTATCTGGAAAGCAGTGATGCTGTCCACTCTAGTGGATCTTGTCAGATTTTTCTTTTGTACATGGTAGATAATAATCCTATGTGTGTCTCCCTTTCTTCAGGGTCATTGGACATCCTCACAAGAGTGGGGAGGGAGCAGAAGCAGCAAGCAGGATTCAGTCACGTAGCTATGAGTCTGATGAAGGACTTCCAGAGGCAGCATCAGTGAGACAGTTAGCCTTATTGCTCTAGGGCTTGGGTAGGTAAGAGCTCTTAGGAGTGTGGGTGGAAAGGAACGATTGGTCATAACACAATATTTATCATGTGTTGGGAAGGGCTGATTGGTTATAACATGGTACCTAGTTATCATACAGATGGGAAGGCCTGAGCAGGACTAATGTACTGAATCTTGGAGCACTTGCAGGAAGCCCTGTGCAGGATCATCCTCCAGAAAAGATCAGGCACTTGAGTTTAGAAATGATCTCCAGATAAGGTCAGTGAAGAAGTGGAAGCCCCATGGAGAAATAGCGTCCTCCATTTTGCATCAAGATCTGGAAGCTATCTGAACATGGCAGACTGCTCCTTACTAGCAGGGTTTTCTAACAGCAGTGTGTTAAAGCTCTCTTGGGAAAATGAGTTATTAAAACTAGAGTAACTAAGGACATTTTTATTCAATCACATGTATTGCTTATCTGTTTTATGTGCATGTGTGTGTGTGTGAGCACATGTGGAGCTCAGAGGGCAACATGAAGGAGTTGGTCCTCTTTTGGTCCAGTGTTCCCAGTCAGGTCATACAGCGCAGCAGCAAGTGTCTCTACCCACTGAGCTCTCTTGACAGTTCTTTTTACTCTTAGTGACTCCTCCTAGAGTAAAATTATACCCATCCAGAGCTGGACAAATAGGAATGTGTAAATGAAGCTGTAGCTTGCAGGAGAAAGAGAGAGAGAGAGAGAGTTTAAGGGGCTTTGTGGCTTTTTTCCTTTTTCCATCCCTCCACTAAGTGTCTATTTCTTTGAAATACAGACAGCTTTTCTGCACACAGGGCTAGTCTTTCATACCTGTTTCTCCTCAAAGGGCAGACAATGTTGAGTTGCCTGCATTTATCCAAGCAATAAACAATTCAGGCATTTCTGTGCATCTAGACAGCAGCAGAGACCAAAGATACCGTCACATTTGACCCAATTGAAGAAGGGAAGGAGGAGAAACAATCAACTGGACACCCAAAGTCCAATAAAAGCCCAAATCCCCTTTCAGTCAGAGGTTTCCCAAGATCTGTGCTACAAGCCTCTCATTTTTGCTAAAACACATAACTGTTTCCTTTTAATTCTTCACCTGCTGGGGAAAATGAATGCATTTTTATTTTTATTTTATTTTATTTTTATTTTATTTTTGCATTTCTTTTACACCACAATCACACATCAAATCAATTTTAAGGCAATAATTCTGGCAGTAAAGCTGTAGCTCTTCCCCTCCCATTTTGTAGAAAATAATAATAATTGGCATGGATGAATAGATGAGATCTGTGAAAGGCAGAAATATTTTTCAGTTGGTTTGTGACGAAAAGACAGTTTTTGCTTTTTTGTTTTTTGGTGTTTTTTTTTTTTTTCTGGTTATTTTTTTCTTCCTAAGGAGTGTGAACACGTGCAAGCAGCGAGTACCTGTGTCACCCTGCTGGGAGCAGGGCGCTCTGTCTATTAAGGATGCATGTTGCCTTTTCAGGTTTTGTCAGCAGGGGCTGAGAAAAAATGAAAAATGAAAAAGAAAAAAGATAAAAGGAAAGGAAAATTCAACAGAGATAATTCACGGGGGGCGAGTCGTACACAGTTAAGTGGAGATGGCAGAGTGTGCCAGCGTCCTCCCCAAGCACTGTCAGGAAAGTGAAAGTGGTGCTTTGGTTCACAAGTCGCAGCATGGGGCGAACTCCACAAAGAGTAAAAATAACACAAATTGTCTGCTGCCGGAGATAAACTAGTCGAGACTCAGATTCGAAGTCGCCGCTTCTTCCCGTTGGTCAATGGGGGATTTTCCACGTGGAGTGACTAAATCCAGGGGTGATACTTAGAGTCATGAGGTGCGTGTGTGTAATCCACTCAGAAATGTATGTCGATGAAGTTATTACGTCCAGTGAGCACTCATCTGGGCCAAGGGAAAGGCCTGGGAGTAACCTGTGTGCCTCTAAGCACACAACATTTCTTTTATGCTTCTGGACCTTTAAAAGAGATGACAAGCCATTTTGGGCAAATAAAACAACTTTTTTTTTCACTCTTTGCATCGAATGTGGCATTTTGAAAGGTTGACATTGGTCCTGAAGGGATTATAATCGACCTTAATAAAGTGTAGTCCTTCATCTTAATTTTTATAGCCTGATATAAGTATCTTTCTCAAGCAGCATGGGATTGGATAGTCGTCACATATTTCTTCTGATTAAAGAGGCATGAACAGGTAGGCGATATGATCTCATTGTGAGAGGTGCTTGTCACCAAACCTATCAGCCTGAGTTTGATCCCGTGGATGTATATGGTGAACCCACTCCCCACAAGATGTTTTCTGACCTTTACAAGTGCACACACACACACACACACACACACACACACAATAAAGATTTTTTTTTAAATAAGGTAAGAATAAGAATGACAAGGTCAGGTTTGTTGAATCTCTTTGGCCAGGTTCTGCCTGAGTGCCATTGGAACGAGCTCTAACAAATATGATACCCCGTTCCTTTACTTATTTTTTAAAGAGCAAGCATGCCATTTCTCATGCGTTCTGCTAGTGAATGTCATCTTGGATTCTGCGTTCATGTCCTGCATGCCTCTAACACCAAAGCAGGCAAGAATGTCATTAAACTTTTTTAAAAAATCATATTACGAAACCTATCAACCACCTGACATTTAATTTACATCAGGCCTGCCATTCATTTTTAATAACGTTTATGAATCTGCGAGGTGGAAGAAATCAATACGGGGTTTTTAGAAAAACAAAATCAGCAGGAAGCAGAAGACCCTCAGCTATACTTTGATTTTTCTCCTGGAAAATCAGCAAAGGCTGTGGTTTTGTTGTTCCTGCTATCTAAATGCTTGTGTCTTCCTTTAGTCAGCCAGCCTGTGTTGTTAGGGAACATTTTAACTAAAAAGCCCCAGCCTTCAAAGTGACACGCCTTCTGATCCCCCTAGCTAGTCCCTTTTCTCCATTGCCTCTTTGTGTCTGCCATTACTAAGAAAGACAAACAACTGTGCATGAAACAGATTTGTGTTGTGAAGTCTAAGAGGAATCAAGCAGAGGAGACGCCTCAGAGCACAAGAGCATCTGCTGCAGGAAGGGGAGCCCTGAAGACTCAGGGGAAGAAGAAGCCCCTAAGAGTCAGAGGCATCCACGTAAACAGGAGAGGGCTGAAGAAGCTGCATCCAGAGACCTGCTGGGGATGCTGACTGGTACCCAGGACAGAATATTTGTCTTTAGTGATGATGAAGCTGGTTTTAGGGAAAGAGAAAAAAAAAAAGACATTAATAGAGGTTTGGGGGATTTCCTGATTTGAGTGAAGCCACTCCAAAAAGCTGAATTTTCTTTGTATCAGTTATAAACAAATGTTAAGAGCCATACTACCTTGGGAAACTATTTCATCTCTTACATAGAACTATCATTCACTACATAGTATAATTGAGTAGTGAGGCTATGGGAAAGTCAACTATAACCCAAGTCACCACTCCAGGGTCAGGCCCAATCTCTAGCATAGCTTTTCTATTGCATTATACTTCTGATATAGGTCAGGTAGCTGTGTGTGGTGAGTGGCACACAGATGGTTAGCTGCCTATATGATTCCATACACTAAACACCACCAGTACCCAGTAATCATACAGGTGATGTCATGCCTGAAGCTGAATGTTCTTTCTATGGAAACAAAATTACTTGTGCAATGAGAATCTCAGTTCAAAGCGTTGTGAACTAGTGAAACATTTCTGAACTAATGAATTGCTTTTGTTTACTGAGCACAGGTGATGTTTGGTAGTCTGAGCTTGCCTATTTTGTTTCTTTCTTGCCCTTAAATGATATCCAAATGTTGTCACTTATTAGTTCTACAGTTAAACCATTTTTTTGCTCATTGTGTACTGTATTCCAGATTCATTGTTTGTACAAGCAGACATTTTTCTCACAGTGTTAAACATATGTGAAGCTCAGAACTCTGGTTTTTCAGCCGCTTCGTCCATTGAGTTAAAGTAGCCTCCATTGTAACAGTCTCAGAGGCAGAGCAGCC